>NC_090187.1:42848503-42881003 GCF_024679245.1 Pseudorasbora parva
TTCAACCACAGTAATCTAACAGAGTGTGGTCCTGTAGATCACAGGTGACGGCCTGACAGAGTCTGATATGTGAGAGGCGGCGGTGGGACTCTGGTAAAGGGAAGATCTGTAGAGGCCTGCGGCTCTTGCTTTATACTCCATGACTAAATCCTTTCTAATGTGGATGAGAAGGAGGGTCAAAGGTCATGCAGGAACAAATGCAATGCCTTAAAAAGATTATCAGGCGAAAGCTAAGAGAAAGAGGATTCACCCTAATCTTTTCAAAGCATGTCTGTTGCAAATTTTTGATAGATAGATAGATAGATAGATAGATAGATAGATAGATAGATAGATAGATAGATAGATAGATAGATAGATAGATAGATAGATAGATAGATAGATAGATAGATAGATAGATAGATAGATAGATAGATAGATAGATCCACCTTTAGTGCTGGAAGTCTTCGGCGTCCGGTGTGTGGTCCAGGCCGATGGCTCTCCCCAGCCCACGCTGGTCGCCGCCGCCACCCGCAGCAGGTATGTGGTGTCGGGCTGAAGCCCCTCCAGGAGCTGATGGGTTTTGAGTCCCGAGAGCTCCAGCTGTGTGAGCGTCTCATCTGAGCTCGTCCTGTACGAGAGGCGATACGCAGACACACGGCCACGGCTCAGCTTATGAGACAGAGGCTGCCACGACACCTGAATATCAGTGGGACTGCGGCTGGTGAGGCTCAGCTCCGGAGCACGTAAGGGAACTGAGACGGAGAGAGAAACCAGAAATAAACCCATTAGAGGTCAGCCAATCATAGCAGACCACATTTACATACAGAAAATGCTTGTGTTAAGCATTATATAAAGCATACAATGATTGTTGCATGGTTTCAAAAGCATATAAACAAGCTCACTCCTAAATAAAATGGATTTGCAACAAAAAAAATGTATAAGAAACTCTTAAAGGGTTAGTTCACCCAAAAATGAAATTGATGTCATTAACTCCTCACCCTAATGTCGTTCCACACCCGTAAGACCTCCGTTCATCTTCGGGACACAGTTTAAGATATTTTATATTTAGTCCGAGAGCGTATCTAAGTGTATGCACACTATACTGTCCATGTCCAGAAAGGGAATAAAAACATCATCAAAGTAGTCCATATGAGACATCAGTGGGTTAATTAGAGTCTCTTGAAGCATCCAAAATACATTTGGGTCCAAAAATAACAAAAAACACGACTTTATTCAGCATTGTCTTCTCTTCCGGGTTTGTTTTCAATCCTCAAATAAAGATTCAAACGGTCATGAATCAGCGCATTGATTCATGATTCGGATCACCAGTGTCACGTGATTTCAGCAGTTTGACACGCGATCCGAATCAGCTGGTTCATAACCGTTTGAATCTTTATTTGAGGATAGAAAACAAACACAGGAGAGAAGACAATGCTGAATGAAGTCGTAGTTTTGTTATTTTTGGACCCAAATGTATTTTGGATGCTTCAAGAGACTCTAATTAACCCACTGATGTCTCATATGGACTACTGTGATGATGCTTTTATTACCTTTCTGGAAGGGGACAGTTACGCTCTCAGACTAAATATAAAATATCTTAAATTGTGTGTGAAAATGAACGGAGGTCTTACGGGTGTGGAACGACATTAGGGTGAGGAGTTAATGATATCAATTTCATTTTTGGGTGAACTAACCTTTTAAAGAGGCCATTGAAGAGGATTAACTAATCACGAGCATGCTTTTGTTCAGGTTTGGTTTGGTCTTCAGAGGCTAAACACATCTTTTGTAAGTCTGATCCTCATCCCGTCCTCACCGTCCTCAAACGTGCGCTGTATGACGTGGTCCGACATGCGACTGGCACCCATGGGCATGTACGCCACGATGTAAAAGGTGTAGTTTCGCCCGGACTCCAGGTCATCAATGATGTAGCGGGTGGTATCGTTACCGATGACAATCTGGTACTCTTCGTTATTTAGACCTGTGGAGACAGCCTGAATCTTTCACAATCTGTGGAAAGCATGACACATTCAGCTGTGCTCGATCCCAAATGCATGCGTAAATGTATTATGCATCGGGGTGTGTGATGTATGTCATCTACGATAATATCGTGGTTGTAGTTTTAACAATGTGTGATCTGACGATATAAGTATGTCCCTTATGTTACACAAACACATCTAGACACAAACACTATAGAGTAGTCTAGTAGGTTACACTAGTGCGATTGTGCATTTAGAGCGCACGCTTTCACTCCGTGATTTACTCTATGAAAATGCATTTAAATGCAATATTCAAAATAAGGAGCAAAAATATCTCTATGTCTTTTATACTTTATATTTAATAGTTTAATATAGCTAATCAATATATCATGAAGAGTACCGTTGTGTCTCCAAATATCAGCATGATTACAAAAGTGTATTTTAAATAAAACAGTTCATAAACTCTTCATTTTCTCACTCTCAAGTTGATCCAAACCTGTACGAGTTTCTTTGTTCTGCTGAACACAAAAGAAGATATTTAGAAGAATGTTTGTAACAATGACAATGACTATGGTAGTCAATGGTTGCTCTATCTGCCTTGTTACAAACATTCTTCAAAATATCTTCTTTTGTGTTCAGTAGAACAAATAAAACTCGTACAGGTTTGGAACAACTTGAGGGTGAGAAAATGAAGATTTTGGGTATCCTTTAAGTTAATTTTAGACACACTATTACCTATTTTTGCTCAATTTCGCCAAAATAAATTGTTCCAAACAAAGCCACAGCACTCTCTGAGCAACACATGGTGGTGTGTCATTACTGAACGAACAAATCGTTTGAATGAATGATTCAATGACTCACTCATTAAGGCCTTGTTTACACAATGGGAAAACACAGATATTTCCCTGCATTTTGGCCTGTCATTTACACGAAAACGCCGTTTTTATCCCAGAAACCGATTATTTTCTAAAAACTCTGGCCAAAGTGGAGATTTCTGAAAACGCCGGTGATGTGTTGCCGTGTCAGCTGGGAGAAACAGGGTTTTAGGTTCTCAAAGGTCACATTATGCGCCAGAAAATGCTTACGTCATGTGAGCGCCCTATGCTTAGAGTTTGTTTGATCATGGATGCTCTTACGGTTGTACTCATTTTTACTTTTGTGCAAATGATTTTGGCCTGTTTGGATTTGCAAACACAACTGCTGTACTATATCGAGGAGCAATAAATACAAACGACAAAGGAACGTTGTTGTAAAAGGAACAGGAAGTCGCTCGTGCTATTCGTTGTTGTCGATTTTGAGGATTCTGATTGGCTTGCATGGCTTTATCCTTCTTCCTACATTGCCGCCTATAGGTTTGGCATAGTTAAGATGGCGCGTATTCATGTGGGTTGATGTAAACAACAACTTTTTTGAAAACTATGTTGTGTGCACAATGTAATTATTTTTAAACGGAGAGGGAGAAATATTCATTTCTCTAAATTCTCTAAAATTGTTTGAAGGAATGATTCAATGACTGAATGGCTCTGTCCCAAATGGCACCCTAAACCCTTCCGGTCTCCCTGCTAGTCCGTACTTTTGCGATGTAGCACCGCTTGACTGTCGGGAAGAAGTCCGACAGTGCGGGCTCGGCAAAAGTGCGCATCGAGGGCTCATATCGACTGCAAAGGGGACACTCGCAAACAGCCTTTTGAGACCTAAAATGACAACTGGGACACGGCAGGGAGGGGAAAACTCGGCCATGGAGGGCAGTCACTGCCCTGAAGACTTTAGCTCCAACCCTGATAAAACTCACCTGCCTGTAGTTTTCTAGTGATCCTGAAGGCATTGATAAGCTGGTTCAGGTGTGTTTGATTAGGGTTGGAACTAAACTGTGCTATCCGAGTTTTCTATCCGAGTTTTCTTGCCCTACGGTCTTCTTAACGGACACACACACATGGCAGCCATTGTAAGTCCACAAGACCGAAAATGCATATGAAGTGTGCCATTTGGGACCAGGCTCCTAATTCTTTGTTCCTGAATGAATCAGCAGTTTCAATGAATCAGTTGAATCACAATGACTCACTCATTAACAATGACTCACTGCCACCTACTGGCCAGCATCTTCTCATTTAAAAAGAAAAATTATTCCAAAATATTCAACATTTTATGTTTAAAGCACCAAAACATTGTTTGTGCATTAGTAACAGCAGGTGAAATGTATTCATGTCGCCCTGAGCTCATTAAACAGTCTCTGTAAATGATCTAAATGCCACTTCAGATTCTCTGTTCCCTCTGCATTGCAAAGATTCATTTTATAGACTGATATTATTTGATTGGTAACAGCCCTATTGTGTCTCATTATACTAATTTAATTTGATTAAATGTAAGAATTTGACACAGAAGATTATGCACACATATAATTAGGTTAAATACATACATAAATAATTGCTTTATAAAGGTAAAAGTGCCCATAAAAGGTAAAAATCTATACAAATAATAACCGGTCCTAAACATGCCAAGGTACCAACACAATAAACACACTGACAAAATATAATCTAACTACCCTTATCAATAAAATCCCAGAAAATATTGAGATATCATTATGCATAAAATGCACAGATACTAAACTACCCAGAGGCAGCAAGCTCTATGCACTTCACAAATGCATTGACATCTGTGTGGCTATTCAAAACCCAGGGCCGACTGAAAAGGAAACATGTCAACTCAATCAATCAGCCTTGCCTTCCTTTAATTAACCGCTTTATCAATGCAACTAAAGGCACATTCCACCTGCTGGTTTTCCCACAGGTCCACTGCACCTGATAACACTTTAATTAGCACACATTAAGATGCTCAAATAAAAGAAACACTCTAAAGCATTGAGTCCCCAACTGAATTTCGGACCCAATAAACAAGATACTCGACAGTCAACAGAAAAGACCTTGTTCCGGCGCTGAATGGCCACACTGAAGACTTTGACTCTGACGCACAGAGACAAACCCACTAAAGCCTCTTCAGGGTTAGATTAAGACACTCCAACACTCGGGATAATTAGCCCTCTTTTGCACCCCTTTCAATCACTTCCGATGCTTTTTGCCCTCCAAAGCAGATGCAGCATGTACTCTTTCTCTACAGCCATTCTTCTCCCAATAATAGCCTGAATTCTGGAAGTCCAAGTGCAACCGGCAAAATCCCTAATAAGGATTTCACACTTGTCAGAACAGTTCCTGTTGGACATCTCATTGTCTTCTCATCCTTATCTCCCCACAGGCATGCAGCTCTTTTATTGGGACGTCTTTCTCAAAATCTAAAAACACTGTCAATGCATTTAAAAATGCACAAGCGTTTTTGTCCAAAAGTGACTTTACGAATGGAGAGAGAGCATTTATCACTTTCACAAACAATTAAAGACATTTTACTCCCAAATTCTCCTTACCAGAACATTGCACTGCCTTCAGTGCCCTGATATAATATGTAAAAAATAAAAAAAAGTTTTCTATCAGATTCTCATTCCTGGACTGCATTTGTGAGAAAATTTGCTTAATTTTCTTTATTTAATATAATAATTTAAGGAAAATTCATATATTATATTATAATATATTATATGATATTATATTATATGATATTATATGATATTATATGATATTATATTATATCGTATTATATCTTATCACATCATAATTAAATTATATTATATTATATTATATTATATTATATTATATTATATTATATTATATTATATTATATCGTATTATATCTTATCACATCATAATTAAATTATATTATATTATAATTATATTGTATCATATCGTATCGTATCGTATCATATCATATCATAATTATATTATATTATGAAAAGTATTATAATTACAATTATAAGCAATATAATTTAAGAAAAAAATCATATTATATTATATTAATTATTGTATAATTAGAAGCAATATATCCATAAAAACTTAATTTAAAAAAGTTAAAATTTATATAAATTCTAACTGATTATATAACTTATTTAATAATTTAAGGAAAAGTATTATATTATATTATATTATATTATATTATATTATATTATATTATATTATATTATATTATATTATATTATATTATACTTTTATACAATATAATAAAAAAAAATTGTTTAGTAACATGAATATTTGTAGATGCAAGAACTGAAAAATAAAAACTAGATGCATATATTTTTCTGAGACGTAAACGAGGATGTCAGGAGCATTTTCACCGCTCCACATTTCTGTGTTTATATCGGAGACTCTCACCTTCTGCCTTCATGTAGTGCACGGAGTAGGCGATGACTTTGTCCGAGTTGTACATGGGTCTCTCCCAGGCCAGCAAGATGGCGGAGCTGGACACGGTGTCGGCTCGCACGTTTCTGGGCGCGCTGGGCCGGTTGTCCGACATCACTACGATCAGACGAGCCATGGCCAGAACCGAACCCTGCTCGTTCTCCGCCTCACACTGGTATATGCCGTCATCTTCCGGAATAATCTGGTTTATCACTAGCTTACTGTGAACACACACAACAAGAGTGTTTTCCATTAACTTTGCTAATTTACTGTGTGCCTTAAGATGTTGATTTATTGATTTATCTCACAAATCCCAGCAATATTCTACCCCAAAATGTTTCTTTTGCATAAAGAAAATGAATCTTACTGAGACCAGTCACTTTTTTTTCCATTATTTTCTTTTTTTTTTAATTAGCACATTTGACTCCCAAATTCAAAATAACTGTAATGCATTAAAAATTATATTTAATATTTAACAGTATTTTTTCCACTGGCTTTAATTTAAGCTCATTTCAAAAAATATATTGAAAAACACATTATATTAGATTAAGCATGAGACTTACCATGGGGAGTAATGAAAACATAATATAATAAGGAAAATAAAAATATTATATTATTAGAATCTTATTAAAAACATTTTTGCATTGTCTTTGTAAAAAATAAGCATTTTACTATCTCATTACTGTGTATTTGGGGGTAAATGTATAACATTTTTTCTTTATTTAATATTATAATTTAAGGAAAATATTATTATAAAATAATAAATTATATTATATTATATTATATTATATTATATTATATTTTATTATATTATATTATATTATATTATATTATATTATATTATATTATATTATATTATATTATATTATATTATATTAGTGTATATGAATTTGGGTGGATTTTTTTATAATTTATGAAAAATTCATACAATTTTTTATATTAATATATATAATATATATTTTTACATAACATTTTTTTGTAAAATTTGTATTTCTGTAGATGCAAGAACTGAGAATAAAATAAAACATGCAAATGTTAACATGCATGTTTAACATGGGCATGGTGACGTGGAAATAAGCAAGTCAATAGCACTAACACCCCCCCCCCCCCCCCCCCTGCTTTCAGGATCCAGTAACAAACCTAGACAGAAAAACAAATAAGAGGAAAATCAAAGAGAAAATCAGCTCAAACACCATTAGCAGAGCGCTGAATAATTAACCCTCTCTTGTTCCACATAAGAAACCAGCTGATGAATATTTCAGCAGGACAGAGTTTCCAGCAGACAAACGAGCCAATTCAAGCAACGTCAGCTCAACACGTACAATTCAACTCAAAGTCAAATAGAAACAAATGAAATGTGCACTTATTTTAAGACAGCAGCTTGTCTGTCAGAAAGTGTCCAAGACATTCAGAGCTGCTGTGAGGCGTGTGGAACGATTATAAAAACAGACACATTTATTGTTTCTCTTAATGCATGTTCTGAATAGGGCTGTACAATATATCGAAATTATCAAAATATCCCAATAGTACATTTCGCAATATGCATGTCGCAACGGCACGCAATATCTGAATGATTTTAATAGGCCACTTCAATATTGTGAAAAGTGTACATTTTAGGTCGACACATTGAGCAGAGAATAGACCGGGCATACGACTGTTATTTATGGGATTTGCTTGACGTTAAAAAGAGTTATTAAATGCCATAATTTGCGAACACACACACACACACACACACACACACACACACACACACACACACACACACACACACACACACACACACACACACACACACACACCGAAAAGTGAACGATTTGTGACATAAATGTTTGCCGGAAAACTGCTGTTGTTGTAGCGATGCTTTCTTTTCCCAGAAAGAATTGTTTCCCACAAATTGTTTCATTCTCTGTTTTAATTATTTTTTTTTTTTAACATAATTTAAATAGATTTTACAAACTAATAGCAATATCGTATCGCATTATTTAACGAGATATTGCATATCACATTTGTCTTCAATATCTCACAGCCCTAGTTTTGAGTGCACTGATTGCACACTGTATTTCACATGCAGTACCTGTTATACATCTTGATGCGTCCGTTTGAGTGAACGGGTTCACCGTTCTTCAGCCATGTGATCTGAGGGGTGGGAAGTCCCTCTGCCACACACACAAAACGGGCGGTGCCGGCCCTGGGTCGGGTCACGCTTTCCGGCCACTCCACGAGAGATGGAGGCGCTGCACAAACAGAAAACCACAGACATGTATTTGTGCAATCTACACTACACTGCAAAAAATGCTTTTCTTACTTAGTATTTTTGTCTTGCTTTTAGTCCAAACATCTACAAATTCTTTAAACAAGAAGTATTTACTAGACAAGCAAAAGTAATTGTCTTGTTTTGGGAAAAAATAACTCAATATTAAGAGAGTTTTTGATTAAAATAATCAAAATAATCTGCTAATGGGGTAAGAAAAATGTTCTTAAAACAACATTATTTTGCTTACCCCACTGGCAGATTATTGATCTTATTTTAAGCAAAAACTCTCTTAATATTGAGTTATTTTTTCCCAAAACGAGACAATAATTTGTCTTCTTAATGTAAGAATTTTTAGATATTTTGACTAGAAACAAGACAAAAATACTAAGTAAGAAATGCATTTTTTGCAGTGTAGTGGGCAAAAGTTTTGAATAATTCAGATTTTTTTTATACCTTTGTTTGATTAAAATAAAATAAATATGAAACAGCTTTGCTTTAGACTAGTCAGTTGTAAAAATGCCTATATAAAAGTTTATGAAATTAGTTGTTGCGCACATCCCCAGTAAAAACAGTAATATTGTTAAATATTATTAGAATAAAAATATGAACTGTTTTCAACATTAATAATAATCATAATTGTTTCTTGAGCATCAAATCATCATCATATTAGAAGGATTTTTAAAGGATCATGTGATAGTGAAGACTGGAGTAATGATGATAAATTCAGCCTCAATTACAGGAATAAATTACACTTTACTATATATTCACACAGAAAACATATGTTTAAAAATTACAATAATATTTCACGTTTTACTGTATTTTTGATCAAATAAATGCAGCCTTGGTGAGCAGAAGAAAAAAAATCGGAATTATTCCAAACTTTTGATTTGTAGTGTTTACCAAATATTTTTATGGGCCATAAATCATCACTTAGACTCTACCTAGCACAGTTATATTAGCGGCTGCGATTGTGTAGTTTCTGGTTCCAGGTGTAGTCGCTCTGCAAAAGTAGATTCCTGCGTGCTGGGGTTTCACGTCGGATATGAGCAGGTTTCCATTGCCAAGAACCTTCGTTTTGTGAACATCAATGGATTTATGGTCGGCCCGGCTCCATGAGATCAGCGGGCGAGGACTTCCGGTCGCCATGCACTCCAGCAGAGCCGTGCTGTGAACCGACACGGTCAGATTCTGCGGACCGGCAATGATTCGAGGCCTTTGGGGAACTCTGGGAGATGGAGCTAGTGAGAAGTAAAAAGATGGTAAGTGCTCCAACAGTAGCCACATTTAAATCCAGACTCAACACATCTGTTTAGCTGTGCTTTTACTAAATCAGCACTGTGCCACTGTTTATCCGACTGATTGCACCCTATCTGATCTGTTTATTCCTTTTATAATTGTTTTAGTTTACCTTTGTTCTTATCTTTGGTTATTAATATTGTATATGTTCATTTGAGTTAAATATGATGAGTGAAAACTGGGTTTGATGGAAATAGCAAGTTTGACATAAAGGTTTGAAATCTTTGGAAAGGTATGGTGAGTGAAAATGGGTTTAACAAGAACGTTCTTGAGTAAAAATTTAGAGAATAGCAATTAAAATGGATGCTATGAACGTGTTTGAGAAAGAAATGAAGGAGAGGTGTTCTTATTAAGATGGTACATGTATGTAGGCTGTAAACTGAAGAATGTTTTATTTTTATTTCAGACCATTATTGTGGATCTGACCAATTTATTGTTTTATTATCTTTACAACTGTTTTAACTATCCTTGTTTTTAATTTTTATGGTATTCTTTTTTCTCATGCATTTGTTACCACTGTTTTAATTAACTTCTATGTAAAGCACTTTGAGTTGCCATTGGGTATGAAATGTGCTATACAAATAAACTTGCCTTGCCTAAGGGTAAATGAAAGCAATTGTGAACATACTGTTGTGAGCAACATGTGTAGGTTGTTGTCTAACCTGCGGTCACGGTTAGCGTGGCCTCAGCACTCCGGCGTCGACTGGCGATGTTAGTCGCCACACACCGATAACTCCCAGCGTCGCTCTGTTCAACTCCCTGAATTTGTAAAACGCCGCTGGGCAGCACTGTGATTCTGGACATGCAAACATTCACATAAAGACCATCAGGTACATCATTCTTCTCTTTATCTACTTAGAATAACATGCACTAATGAATCAATCACAATTAAACCAAGAACATGTATTAATATATATATATATATTATAATAAATTATAAGTCAAATTAAAGTCCCACTAAAGTGCCTTGAAACACGCAGCATTATTTAAAGAAGTGTATGTAAGATTGCGGCCAAAACTGGTACTGCAGGTGTATCCCCTCTCCCCCTCCCCCTGACTCGAGGTTGCCAGATATGCTGCAGGATCCTGCAGGAATGTTTGTAGATCTGCAGCTGTGGTAACTAGAGCAGATCAGGCAACCCGGAAGCCAAAACACTTCTGACTTCATGATTGGTCGATAGGTGGAGGGCGGAGCTTCAGGCCAAAACACAACATGTCAACATCAACATCAGTTGAGGGCTGCAAAACCAACTTTTAAATGGCAATATCCTGGCCGGACTACTGTATGCGACTGTATCAAACGAGTGCATGAAGTCGGACAGCCGCTGTGTGTACATCGGTTGTACACTCATTATTGCGGTGCATTGTGGGATTGAATGAGTGCACTCGATAACGTCCACTATGGTTTTGGACACCACTACAAATGGCAGTCCCTTCAAATAATCCCCTATTTGAGGGTATGGGGGGCGATTTCGGATTCAGCCTATAACTGCGTAGCTCACAGACGGGGTTTGTTGCTTTCGATTATGTTCACGTCGCGTAATTATGTCACTTCATAACGTGCCCATGGTAATAGGGGGAAATGGCTGCTCTTGAGTGAAGTAAACGCAACATTTTTCAACTCTTTCTGTTAAGATATATGTGACTTTTTTAGCAATGAAAATGTGTGGATTATGAAATCATGCAAGCCCCGCATATTTTGTGCGTGAAAATCGGCAATTTATGCGGCGAAAGTGCGGAGTACTTTGGCTGATTATGCATTGAATCCTGCGATCGCATAATCAAGTCTTTCTGGAGAGACTGAATAAGCCCCTCCTCCCTCTGGTAGGTGGGCGGAGTTTTACCTTTCAGTGGCCAGTGGTAAAGTGACTCTGTTAAACTCCCAGGTGATGATTGGTGGGGGCGTGGCAATGATTTTACAGGCGAACCGTGCGACCGATCTCTCCATAACCATGATTGATGATGGCTGCTGAGTGAAGGTCGATAAACCTGCAGAAAGACAACACCATAAATGCATCATCTATATAACAGTCAGCTCCTTCTTCAGACTCTAACAATATCAATAGACACTTATTGAGCTGTGAATGGACAATCTCAAAATCTGAACATGTTCAAATGCCAGTGAGATATGAGAAATAACTAAATCGACAAAAAGAAGTCGCGAGAGAGAGGTTTGGCTTGTTTGTAAGATGATCACATGCCAACACTGTCAGTGGAGATGAATGAGTCAAACTAAACCAAAAGCTTTAGATAAACAATACCAGCTAACACCTCACGTTAGCATAACACACACACCTTTTGGTAACACTTCTATGTGTGTGTTAGTTACTTTCTAAACACGACCCTTTTGCTTGTTACTCACATGTTTCTCTCTAACAAAAACATTTGTGCTCTATCTGAAAGTGTTCATGTTAAGAGATATTTAATGGTAGGGCTGAGTGCAATACAGCTTTAAAGTGATCTGATAATGCCTCTTTTTACAAGATCTCTGATGTCCCCAGAGTGTGTATGTGAAGTTTTAGCTTAAAATACCCCACAGAGATCATTTTTGTAGCATGTTAAAATTGTTACTTTTTGAGGGTGAGCAAAAATGTGCCATTTTTGTGTGTGTCCCTTTAAATGCAATTGAGCTCCTACTCCCCGCCCCCTTTCCAGAAGAGGGCGGGGCTTCAAGAGCTCGTGTTAGCAGCTCCGATTACCTCACACAGACACACATGCCCGAAACTGCTCAGCCTTTTATGGTCAAACCGGAGTCAGACAATGATGGAGAGACTCAAGAAGAAGAGACAACATGTAGAACGAGACAGGACGTTTCTGAAGAGATAGTTGATGAGTTTATAAGTTAACGATTTTCAGTCATTGATTAGCATATTCTGTCATGATATTCTTTAAACCGCTGGTATGGGAACTGTTGTGAGATGAGCCAGAGAATATCTGCTGATGAAGAGAGAACAGGGATAGTTTAGTTTAATTACGGTTATAATATCTGCTGATGAAGAGAGAACAGGGATAGTTTAGTTTAATTACGGTTATAATATCAGCTGATGAAGAGAGAACAGGGATAGTTTAGTTTAATTACGGTTATAATATCTGCTGATGAAGAGAGGACAGGGATAGTTTAGTTTAATTACGGTTATAATATCTGCTGATGAAGAGAGAACAGGGATAGTTTAGTTTAATTACGGTTATAATATCTGCTGATGAAGAGAGAACAGGGATAAATTAGTTTAATTACGGTTATAATATCTGCCGATGAAGAGAGAACAGGGATAGTTTAGTTTAATTATGGTTATAATATCTGCTGATGAAGA
Source organism: Pseudorasbora parva (assembly GCF_024679245.1). Taxonomy (NCBI): domain Eukaryota; kingdom Metazoa; phylum Chordata; class Actinopteri; order Cypriniformes; family Gobionidae; genus Pseudorasbora; species Pseudorasbora parva. The sequence goes on from NC_090187.1 coordinate 42,861,597, forward strand.
GAGAACAGGGATAGTTTAGTTTAATTACGGTTATAATATCTGCTGATGAAGAGAGAACAGGGATAGTTTAGTTTAATTACGGTTATAATATCTGCTGATGAAGAGAGAACAGGGATAGTTTAGTTTAATTACGGTTATAATATCTGCTGATGAAGAGAGAACAGGGATAGTTTAGTTTAATTACGGTTATAATATCAGCTGATGAAGAGAGAACAGGGATAGTTTAGTTTAATTACGGTTATAATATCTGCTGATGAAGAGAGAACAGGGATAGTTTAGTTTAATTACGGTTATAATATCTGCCGATGAAGAGAGAACAGGGATGGTTTAGTTTAATTACGGTTATAATATCTGCCGATGAAGAGAGAACAGGGATGGTTTAGTTTAATTACGGTTATAATATCAGCTGATGAAGAGAGAACAGGGATAGTTTAGTTTAATTACGGTTATAATATCTGCTGATGAAGAGAGAACAGGGATAGTTTAGTTTAATTACGGTTATAATATCTGCTGATGAAGAGAGAACAGGGATAGTTTAGTTTAATTACGGTTATAATATCTGCTGATGAAGAGAGAACAGGGATAGTTTAGTTTAATTACGGTTATAATATCTGCTGATGAAGAGAGAACAGGGATAGTTTAGTTTAATTACGGTTATAATATCTGCTGATGAAGAGAGAACAGGGATAGTTTAGTTTAATTACGGTTATAACTTATGTTGTCATCTTGCTTTATGACGTGTTATTGCGTTTGTGTCCGTACTGTTTTTATAAATGTGAAAGACGGACGACAGTTTGAGCGACTCCCAAATGTGCTCGACTACAACAACTCTTCCTCTTCTCAACATGTTCCCGGGGGTGGGGTTATGTAAATGTTACGGTTAGTGATGTCACTAACCCGTGAAGAAGCTTGTTGTAGTCTTTAAGAGATTTCTGAAAAATAAAATATCTCCCTTTGCTTTGAACTTTGAGCATTGTATATTTTCAGATGTTGTTTATCCTCAAACTGCAACATTAAACACTTACTAAAGTTAAAAAAGTCAAATCATAATCAACCACCCCTTTAAGACTAAATAGAAACAACTATCATTACAGTGCAAATGACAAGGTGCATTAATAAGAGCGAGTAAATGATGACACTACCCCTTTAAAAAGACTTTTCTTGCTTTGTAAATGATAATAATCAGTAAAAGCAAACACAATACACCAGTCAAGCAAACACAGCTCACCATAAACGGCCTGTTTTATGATTGAAAGGCATTATGTTTGTTTAACGTGTCTCTTCAGTGAGGCCTTCACGTCGCTGTGGTCCAGGTCTGACCTTCTCAAGCTGACAACCATAAAACCCCCAAAAGCCATTAAAATCATCCCCCTCACGTCCCCTCCAACCCCCGAAAGAAGCCTCGGGTCAATGATTAGTTAACAGAAATCAATGGAAAGCTCTGCTATACATAAAGACCTCAGTGTAAATCTCATGTTAAGATGGAGATGATAATAAAATCTGCCTCGGGCTGGAGAGTTGTGGTACAAAGATTAAGTAAGACACAGATAAGTACGATCTAATCACTGACAGCAAGTCCTCCTTAAACATCTTATTCTGGACAACCAGGTGAATTGATTGACAGCTCAAGAATGTCAATCAAACTACTCTAGGTGTGTGTTTGTTAATATTGTATAGATCACTAATCAAATAACCAACGTCAACAAATGCTTGGATATACAGTACCGGTCAAAAGTTTGGAAACATTCATATTTTTAAAGTCTCTTATGCTCATCAAGCCTGCATATATTTGATAAAAAATACAGAAAAAAGTATTGTTACACTGTAAAAAATGATTTAGAAAAAAAGTTACCTGGTTGCCTTAAAATTTTGAGTTCATTGAAATTAAAATTTTGAGTTAATACAATGAACATTTTTTGAGATTCGACAGCCTTTATTAAAATATCATTAAAAGATTTTGTAAGCATATTGGGTAATTATGTGTGTGTTATTTCGGATGACGCAGTGAAATATGCCAAATTGTGCTATTTTCATGATTTATCACATTTTTTATGTGGTTCAGATACAAAAATATTTTGAGTTTTTATTTATTAAACTAATTTCCTTCATTGTATCAACTCAAATTTTTAATTTCAATAAACTCAAAATTTTAAGGCAACCAGGTTACTTACTTTTTCAAGTTAAACCAACAAAAACCACCACAAATTTTTTACAGTGTATGAAATATGATTACAATTTTAAATGTAATATTTTAATATACTTTAAAATGTAATTTGTTCCTGTGATCAAAGCTGAATTTATCATCACTACTCCAGTCTTCAGTGTCACATAATCCTTCACTAATCATTCTCATATGATGATTTATTATCAATGTATTATCAGCTGTGCTGCGTAGTATTTTTTTGGAACCTGTGATACTTTTTTTCAGGATTTATTGATGAATTAGAGTTAAAAAGAACAGCATTTATTCTGTATTCTGTTATAAATATATTATATCACTTTGTATCAGTTTAACACATCATGGCTGAATAAAATATGAATTTCTTTCATAAATAAATACATTAATTAATAAATTACTGACCACAAACATTTAAATGGTAGTGTTTATTCTTAGAAGATATTTCCATTTTGAATAAATGCTATTCTTTTTTTAATTCATCAATGACTCCGGAAAAAAGTTCGCCTGGTCTTACCAGACTCTTGTACATTTCATTAGTACTGAAGGAAAATGAAAATTGAGCGGAAGTACGTAGGAGGGCAGAGCCATGCTATAAAAAAATATTGATCAGCACAACTGATTATACATTGATAATTAATTATCATATTAGAATGACTTCTGAAGGATCAAGTGACAATGAAGACTGGAGTAATGATGATGAAAATTCAGTATCAAGTATATTCAAACAGAATAGAAAATATTAAAATTTAATTGAAAATTGTAATAATATTAAATTTTTGTCTGTATTTTTGATTTAAAAAAAAGGACATACTTGATAAGCATACATTAAAAATTAATAATGTTTCCAAATGTTTTACCGGTACTTCATATATTATACTAATATTGTGATAAGTACCTAAAAAAAACAGTAGATAAACATGGTAATCATTCAGTACCACAATATATCAAAGTACCATGGTATCACCATCTGATGCATCGCATTAGTTTTGTAAAGGGAACAAATTCCCCATGCACACATGCAAAATATAGTATTTGAATCATGGCCGTCCATTGTATGTGGGCGGGACAAGACCCACCAACTTTTTAAGACCAATGATATTGGACCCCCTCACTTGTACTGACTCTAATGGGTCCTGCACACTGTGCGATTTTTCAAAATCCTTTGCGAAGGCCCCTTGTCAGACTGTACGAACATGATCCCCGATGTAAGCCATCTCACACTGTAAGATCTCAGTTGGCATTAATGTCAGACTGCACGATAGTGAATGTGCGCTAAAAACGGACGCACACAAGAAACCTTGTCCGGAGTTTTCTATCATCAGTGAATGAAGCGTTCGGTGACGGTGAGCTGCATCACACACGAGACTGAAATGCTGGCTACAAAGAAATCTCTAGCTCTCGTTTGGGTCATAGTTTGTCTTGAAAAACGGAGATATCTGACTGTCGTCGTAGGAGAAGTCACACTGCAGGATTGTGTGCCAAATCTTCTAACACTGCCAGAATTTCGTCTGAGGTAAAATTTGATCGCAGCACTCTTAATCTTAATCGGCTGCCGGTGAACATGTCAAACTAGCGACCAAAGACGTCAGATTTTAGCCTGAGATCACAGGAATCTTTTAGGATTTGTTAAATTTGTCTCAGACGGCCAAATCGTGGTCAAAATCGCACAGTGTGCACCCGGCTTAAGTCAGCGCATGTCTGTTCACCAAACCCTAATCGTTAAACACGTATTACTAAACACACGTTAGACACTTTATCTCCACTTTTCAAATATATTTCAAAATGTTTCAAATATTTTTCTAAACTTTTCTCATTTTTATTGACAATAAATGCCTTTCTGATCAGATATGTGATTGGAAAAGGGAGTAGAGTGAGGCCCCGTCCACAGGGAGACGCGTTTAGCTGTATACGTATACATTTTGTACCGTATCAGCGTATTGTCCACACGGATCCGGCGTTTTGGAAGCTTGAATCCGATATTTTTTGAAACCGGGTCCCAGAGTGGATAAATCTGAAAACGACAATCTTCCGTTTTCATGTGTACAGCGAATCCGTATATTTTCTGAAACGGTGATGTCATCACACTACGTCCGGCACGGTGAAAGACTAAAGGGATACAACTACGGGCACTGGGCATGTGCACATCAATATTGCGTCATTTAATTACCGTATCTGCATTATTATAAGTGTACGTTTAGGGTTGGTGTAGGTGTAGACGTTAATAAAACACATCTGTTAAGTAGCAAATGTATTTATTGTTATTTTATTGTGAGATTTTGCCTCACCTCCAACCACTGCTATACCCCTTCTAGCCACAACGCTTCTTCTCTGTTTTAGTGTTTTTCTGTGGCAGAATTACAGCGCCACACACTGGCCTGGCATGCAAACTACATCGTTTTAAAAAAGATATTTTTTGAAACGGGAAAAAAAAAAAGGATTGGATTGGGAAAGCTCTGGCTTCGTGGGAACGGGACCTGAGTTCGGCAAAAGGCGGATTCGAACCTGGGGTTGGTTTGCATCAAAACTTTTTGCCATGTGCTTTACCCCGACACTATTGCCACTGTATATAATTTGGTGTCTTCCGTCATTTTGTCTGGCCAGACGTTTTGTAATCAAAGTGGGCTATTTGCACTTAATGTAAATATCATTAACTCCAGTATAAATGTTCTGCGGGAGGACCCACCCACACTTTTTTTTTTTGCTTCCGACGCCCATGATTTGAATGCATTGGAAAATATTATAAATATATACTTTGCAATGTGAATAGCGTGTCTGTGAAACATAAACACTGGACCAAGGGTTATTATTATCCTTGTGTAAAACTATTAAAAACATTTCTGTTAAATTACATAAAATAAAGTATTAGATACACCAAAATATGTGAAAAACTTTAAACAAAAAGTAGAAATTGTATGGCAAAAAAAAAGTAATGTTTACAAAAACTAACACTAAACCTAAAACTGAAATACATATAAATGACGCCTATTATATATAAAAATGTGAAATAAAAAGCAAATTCAATATAACAGATAGATAATATGTAAATAACACTTATTGAACCCTATTGACGTTCATTGTACTGACCAAAAATCTTCAAATGATCTAATAACTATCCCTTTAAGATGACAGAGTCAAAAGCATTCAGTGTGGTGTGATCATTAGGTCTGATCTTCTCAGCGTTCGATCCTGAACATGCTCATATTGATCGGTTATTTAAAGATCAGAGCGACAGACACATCTGAACACATCAGCATCCTCACACCTATTCACAAACTAAAACATGCAATACAACACTGATCAATGTCAGCAAAAATAGCAAACTTTTCGTTTAGAAAGCTATAAACTTATCTAGTTTGCGTTTGGCCGTGCAGCTGCAAGAGAAAAAGAGCCGCCTGCAGCATTATAAAAGGATCTGACTTGACCTCTCACCTTTGACCTCATCAAATCCTGACCGGCAGTGAGCTCATCCCTGATTAGGCATCTCAGGCCACCAAACATGAACCTGTGTAAGGAGCCACTAGCACACTCCTGGGACCCAGAAAAAAAAAGTTTTTCGAATTAAGTATTTTTTCATGTCATTAGATTGTTTAGAGCATAAGAAATAAATGGACATATTATTTTTTTTTTTATATATATGTTATGATATGTCCTCTGTAGTTGACACCAGGACTCAGTTGTTAAAAAAATGTATGAAATGAAATTGCATGTATAGGCAAAATCAATGGGATTTATTTTAAATTTACGAATTAATTTTTAAGTTTCAGGATTAGCTACACTGTGTAACATTTTTAGTTTATTCTTAGCTAAAAACACTTAGTTCTTTCAAAAATATATGTGCTCATTAATGTATATTTACTTCTTTCAAGTAATAAAGTATTCTCGTAAGTTTATAATATGCAATTGAAAACACATACGGGTGAGGGGTTTGAATGCTGGTCGCCATGTTGCCCCTCCATCTTGAATGAACATTAGCCAAAGAGGGACATACCCGTAAATTCAGGCTTCGCCTTCGCGTTTTAACACTCGTGGCACCGTGTCGAATGTGAAGAGGGGGATTGCCATGTTAATCTTGGACTAAATCGGCCACCGTAGGAGTTACAAAATCAGAATTGAGAGAAACAGAAACTATTATTGTTGATATGAACGCAACACGGACCGAAGACATGTAAATTAACCAAAAACAGGACGTAATGTCACAAGATGCGACGCTACAAGTCAGCTGATTTGACGACGCGGAAAGATCGGTGTATCCAAAATGAATAACGTTAACATTAGAGGGCAAACGTAGAGCAACGAGGAAGAGCCTTATCAATATTTGGTCCGAAGAGCATGTTTCGAAAATGCAAGAAAAAACGCACAAAAAGCACACCTGGTTCTTCTCATCAGAGGACCCGTGTTCTCAGCAGGTAATGTCATATATACACGCATAAAATGACCGCGTTTAATCAGCACACAGCATTGTTTTGAATGTTCGGTAAGCAGCTCCTACGTCATATAAACCAACCAATCAGGTTGTGAGTTCCCTATCCCTTTGGTTCGGTAACTTTAGGGTCGCTGTTAAAAATGCCAGTGTGAACGCTAAGCGGACCAGGATTATATGTTTTGTTTTTTGGTCCAAACCAAACTAACCAAACTAACCGAACTACAAGTGTGATCGCACCCTCATTATCTGTGCAAAGCCCCGAATGTGCTCTTTACAGGACATCCTGACTCAAAACTGTGACGTGTAAGATGTCACTGAAACTCACTAAAATATAATGTCCCCTACAGTGGGGGGGGGATAGATATATTAATATATATAATATTGTATATGTACAATATTATATTATGTATATACTAATATACATAATATAATATGTATATTAGCTCCAAATTGATGTAGAAACAACATAAACATTTGTTTATTGGAATCTTTTTAGGCCAGTGTCACTGATTGCATTCACAGCTTCTGATGTCTCTATGAAATTATATTTAATTCACACTTAAATGAAATAACTCACTAACATTTATTAAGCTTCAAAAAATATTACATTTAATTTAAGTGAATAAAAAAAAAAATCCTCACATTTAATTTGTACCAGTGCTCAAGAAGTTAACAAGTAGGAAAAATACATGTTATCAGTTTGCACTACATAAATTATGAATTATATATAGATTAATCCTTATTAAAGGTACTAAAGTTATTTAGTCAAGAGCAGAGCATATTTAGTGAGCAATTACTTTTGTTCTTTACATTGTCATTATAAGTGGTTACTGTCACTTTAAAAGATCTTCCGCTGTCTCACATGATGCGTAGCCTCACACACATCTCATTTTCTCACACCTCTTTAAACTCATTTAAGATGTTATTTAACGTTTTAAGGCTGCTCTTACGAAGAAACTTAACAAAACTGGTATATTGGCATAATTGTGTGTTATTGTTTGTTAAAGCGCGAAAGAGAACTTTAATCTGGACGTTGTGTGAGTTTTTCAGCACATTCTCTTTGTCTTGTCGCTCTTAAATGGTTTAAAAGCATTTGCATAATTATGAACTCGTGATCATATAATGTAACAGTCAGGGGATTACAGAAAATAAATATTTACCAGTGGAGTCTTCTCTCGTATCTATCATGGTTTCTACGAATGATGCTTGATTCAACTTCCCTGCGCAGATATCAACAGCGCAACTAGGTTGCCAGGTCGAGGCCACAAAGGGTTTGAAATTTGTGCAATGTGTCGATTGTATGAGTCGCCGTTTCATACAAGATCTGGCAACTGAACAACCTTGGAATAACACATTTGTGATAATTCAAAGAACGAGGTTTGGGCCATACAAATTACGGGAGGAGGGCGGGAGATGGGTGTGAAATACGGGAGACTCCCGGCAAAAACGGGAGTGTTGACAGGTATGAACCGATCTGAGGTTTACATGTGCTGACTTTCAATCGCAATCCTCACAGCTTTCAGTTTGTCTGCCGCATCAGAAATGTCGACGCTGTCCTCACCAGCAGCTGAATGTGTTCACGGATGCCATAGCAGCTCTCAACGGCCACCAGGACTTATACGGTTTTATAAAAGCTATTTATTTGTTGTAAAGTGTACAAATAATCATCTCAGAAAAAAGTCATTCTTCTGCCAGGCGCAGTTGAAATAAAAATTGTCTGCACTGTCAAGATGAGTGGGTGTAGCCAGGCTATGTCTGTGTCATTATGCCAATAATATTTTCATAACTTCTTACGAAATAAAAAGTTTACCCCTCAGAAAAATGAGCTTTCCTCTCTTGTCAACATTGTGTGAGCGTGGCGTGCTCCTCAGTGGTGGAGGCGGGCTCATATAATGGCGCACACTCAGAAGTAATCGGATCCAAGGGGGTAATCTAGCGCTCGGAAAGCGTTCCACCCCTAGGGGCTGCCATTGCTAACCAAACCATCACCTGCTGTTAGCATCCCATTGACTCCCATTCATTTTTGAGTCACTTTGACAGTGAATAACTTTGCATCTGAGACGTTTAAAGACTCCATTTGTCCATTGTTTATTTCTAAAGAAACACGACAATGTATAAAAGGCTCCATTACCTTGTATCTTACACTATCGCCCCGCAGAAGCTGATTGCGTCATAACCAACGCGACCCTGTCGCACAGTTGAGAAATTACCGTATAGACCTGAGGAGACGCTCGCAGGCAATCTTTTACTGTCTAAGAGACAGTCGGGGGGACGTGGAGACATAAAGTCTGATAAAGTCAAGGGGGAAGAATGGGGAGAAGCCCATAGTGAGCCAAAAGCAGCGGGAGAAAATATTTAAACAACGTGATTCAGATTTCGCTTTCCACAGCTACTAGAAGACTCACAGCTGTCAGACAGGAGGCTCACGTCACATCTACGTCGTCAAGCTCAGTCTGCGCAGTTCGCTCAGCCATCAGGAAGTGAGTGCTCCTAGGTTGACTTCATTCTTTCGCCGTTGGCGTCAATGGGAACGCTCCGTCCATTTCTTTTACTGTCTATGATCGGATCAGGTCGTTTACATGATGACAAGGTTTATCCCACCCCTCTCAAACCTATTACAATTTCATTCGGTTTGGGCATTTTTATTCCGATTGAGGTGTTAATATGGAGTATTTTCATTCGGATTGGACTTTTAAACCGATTACAGTGCTCCATGTAAATGCACCTAACGTGATTCAACTCTACACTGCAAAAAATGCATTTCTTACTTAGTATTTTCGTCTTGTTTCTAGTCCAAATATCTAAACATTCTTACATTAGGAAACATTTACTAGACAAGTAAAAATTATTGTCTTGTTTTGGGAAAAAATAACACAAAATGAAGAGAGTTTTTGCTTAAAATAAGCCAGTCGGGTAAGTAAAATTATTTGTTTTAAGATGGTTTTGCTTACCCCATTGGCAGATTATTTTTCTAGTGACATTGGACATCAATGCAAACACTAATACTTTTTCATATAATGTCTACTTTCGTTGTATAACAGTTCTACCTCATAACATTATAGACAGGACTGTTAAAAAAGATTGTAAGGTAATCAAGATGGAGATTGTGAGCGCTCTGTGCTCCGGCTCTGGCGTTCTCAGCGCCGTCAAAATAAAAGTCACAATACGTCACTTCAGAGTTACTGGCGAATGCAATCCGGAAAATGACCCTACATTTAGTTCTCCGGGAACCACCCTGATACCTAGTTCCTATAACTAAGTTCCCAGAACTACCCGGTTGCAAAAACTCCTATTATTGGATGCTTATTTTAAAATATATATATATTTAAAGAAACCAAATGGATGTATAGTTGACATTTGAGCATTAATGCCACATAAAAGCAATACAAGTTTTTCAGGAAGAGTGTTTTCAGCTTGTTTTTTTTTATTTTTATATAAAAAATATGGCATGTAGTTGCTTCAGACTATAGTATAAAGCTATTCAAAACATCATGTAAATTGTGATAATCGTATCGCAATTACAATTTTGTAGCTATTGTGAAATCAGCCGAAAGGAAAGTTGCTTCAGAGGTTTATGATTATAAAGACAAATATTATTTTCTTTGGTATAACCTGCATCAAACTGTTCTATCCGACAAGGAAGTGAACACAACAAATGCATCCAATATCATTTAATCAACACTCCTGTTCAAACTTTGAGGTCGGTCAGATTATTTTGTTGTTGAAAGAAGTCTCTTCTGCTCACCAAGGCTGCATTTATTTGATCAAACAACAATTTAATATAATTAGTTTCTATGTGAATATATATAATAAAGTGTAATTTGTTCCTGTGATCAAAGCTGAATTTATCATCATTACTCCAGTCTTCAGAGTCACATGATCCTTCAGAAATCATTCTAATATGATGATTTGATGCTCAAGAAACATTTATGATTATTATTAGAGTTGAAAACAGTTGAGCTGCTTCATATTTTTGTGGAAACCTTACTTATATAATATAAGTCTTTTGTAACATTATATAATGCCTTTACTGTCACTTTTGATCAATTTAATGCATCCTTGCTGAATAAAAGTATTAATTTCTTTAAAAAAAAAAAACATTAACATTAAACATTAGCATATGCATTAACATAACTTATTTTTACATTTGAACAAAATTGAACATATTTATACCCCAGTGTGCTGTGCTACAAAAATATGAAGTCATACACTCAAAAAAAAATCTGAGTAAAAAACAACCCAATGTTGGGTCAAATATGGACTAACCCAGCAGTTGGGTTGTTTTAACTCAGCGATTGGGTTGTCTTAAGCAAATATTTAACCCAACCACAGGATTAAAACAACCCAATTGCTGGGTTAGTCCAAATTTGACCCAACATTGAGTTAAAACAACCCAACATTTTTTAGAGTGTATGCAAATTTGTTGATAAATTGATTTTTCATGCCCAGGTTAAATGCAAAGATGATGAATGAGAGTTAAATACACTGTAAAAATCTCATTATCCTTTTCTCACTGAAATCATATGGCAACTGATGCGCATCTGATTTATTTCCACATAAATGACTCATAAATGAACATGATTTTGGCTCTTCGCATTGGGACCCAAAAAACAGATCTGAGATATTTCAGTTTGATATTAAAATGATACATGTGCAGACAGGGATGAAACTTTCACCCTCTCTCGTTGTGTTTCAGCGGGTGACTGTCAGAGATGGTAAAGCAATACGAGTGTGTAAGTGTTTTCTGAAAGCGGATCATTAACAAGAGCCCTTAAAAGATCTTTTAGTGCAGGTAAAAGATGCCACCAACATACTGACATTTCAGCCTTCAACACACACACACACACACACACACACACACACACACACACACACACACACACACACACACACACACACACACACACACGTACGTTTTTTTTTCTGACATATGGGGACGTTCCATAGGCGTAATGGTTTTTATACTGTACAAACCGTATTTTTTTATCCCCTTACACTGCCCCTGCCCCTAAACCTACCCATCAAACACACACACACACACACACACACACACACACACACACACACACACACACACACACACACACACACACACACACACACACACACACACACACACACACAGACACACACACTGCCCCTAAACCTACCCATCACAGGAAACATTCTGCATTTTTACTTTCTAAAAAAACTCATCCTGTATGATTTATAAGCCTTTTGAAAAGTGTCACCCTCTCCTTTTAATACCTATGTCATACCTATGTCATTATACACATTTGTGTCGTCATATGTCACAAAAACACCCCCCCACCCACCCACACACACACTTCCCCTGCCCCTAAGCCTACCCATCACAGGAAACATTCTGCATTTTTACTTTCTCAAAAAAAAAAACATCATTGAGTATGTTTTTAAGGCCATTTGAATTATGAGGACATTTGATATGTCCTCATAAACCACATTTATAGTGTAATACCAGTGTAATACCCATGTAGTTATACAAATTGGTGTCCTCATAAACCACATAAATAGGCTCACACACACATTCATGCTCATACTCAAACTAGTGTGTCTGTCTGAGTAAAACATCACTTAACATCATCATTCATAGAGTAAAACTGAAAGTTGTTCATTAGCGTCTCCACTCGTTGTCTTGAGACCAATGAAGAGATTCCCTCACTTTGACAGGTTACAATGAAGTAATGGAGGATGCCAGGTAATTCACTGATTCATCTTTAATGCAACGTAATTTGAGATGTTTTAAGGTTTTATTAGCAGATGCATTATGCACAAGGAGCCGAGCGAGCGCTGTGAATAAACAGCGTCCTGCTGTGTCGTGACCCGACCTCACCTCTCGCTCCTTCTTTAGAGAAATGACAGCAGAGGCAAAGAATGCTTCGTTTGTGAACAGAAGGGAAGAATGCAAAGCCCCAAAAAGCTCCAGATCAATCAGGGTTCGTCCAGCCAGCAGGCGACTTAAAGCCCCAGAGCATGGGACAACCCTCCAGCCAATCAGGAGCCAGAGTCAGCACCTCTCCGGCCAATTGGAGGCTACGCTTTGGACCTCTCCCTGTGCCCTTTACCCTTTCAGCCGCATGGGCAGTTGTGGAGAGGGCTGGGACACTGTTAAAATCCCCAAGACCCTTACCTACCCCCCACCCCACCCCCCGAGCTATGAAAACAACACTGCTATTGTGTCTTATCTGATCCGCAGAAGAGCAACAGGCCAATGGTCAACCAGAGAGCATGATCTGTGATCAAATAAATGTAGAATAACTCTCTCGCATTTTAGGTTAGTACATTTCTTACTTAGTATTTTTGTCTTGTTTCTAGTCAAAATATCTAAAAATTCTTACATTAAGAAACATTTAATAGACAAGTAAAAATTATTGTCTTGTTTTGGGAAAAAATAACTCAAAATTAAGAGAGTTTTTGCTTAAAATAAGATAAATAATCTGCCAGTGGGCTAAGAAAAATCACGTTGTTTTAAGTTTATTTTTCTTACTCCATTGGCAGATTATTTTGCTTATTTTAAGCAAAGCCTAGTAAATACTTCTTGTTTTAAGAGTTTTTAAAATAGACAAAAATACTAAGTAAGAAGAGCTTTTTTTCCAGTGTGCCATGCATTCAGTCATATTATAAGGGAGCATGCATGCAATCTGGGTTATAATCATGCATGTAATCTTCAATATAACTGAACACGCACTTCAAATGAGGAGAGCTATTTGTATGCTGCAACTTAAATAAAACATATTTAATATTTTTAATTTAACTAAATATTTAATTTATGCATTTTCTTGCTAAATATAACTATATTATTGCTCAGCTCTTTTTATAAAGTTGGAAAGTATCCACCTTTTTCCAGGGGGCGCTACTGTAAAAAAGAACGTGGGTACTACTTCCGGTGAGGCAGCGGAAGTAGTATGCCAATGGTATTTTGTGTGCTAGTTAGTGACGAGGCTACGTTTTTGTGTAATAATTTGGATCATTATTTTAATTTGTAAAGTCGCAAACATTAAAGAGAGATGTCGTTGCGGAGCTCAGGGACAACATGTGCTGTTATGGGAATTTTACTACTTCATCCCTATTACCAATTTTCCTAATTTCAGAATCTTTGTTAATAGGCTTTCATTGTTTTCGGCAAGGCTTCAAATTTTAAATTTGTACTTTTTTCACCAGATTGTGCCACAAGGGTTAAGTGAAAGTTACTGTGAAGCAACATATGCAGAACATGAATGAATGACACACTAAACATTTCAATTTAGTACATTTATTAGTTAATTAATAATATCGCAATACAATAAACAAACACAGTGCACTTAATTGTCCTTACTTTACTGACCTTCCACAAAAGTGCTGCTGCATGACTACAAGAGCGTCCTGGCCCTGCAATACATGAACAACCCGCTGTCTGTACTTCACCTGTCACCGATGCGAGCACCCAAGCCTTATGATGGGATACGTGAAGGCTCTGGCTCGGCTCAACGTCCGCTTTTAGGTAAACTAGGTTGTTTCCAACATCCTTAAATAACACCCGACCGACTTTATCACTATGCAGATACTAATGAGCTTTTCAAATTGCTCATTGCCTTACCATCACAGACTACTGAATCAAGAAAATAGCTAAAAATACTACCGTACCTGATACGAGGCCACTTTTTAACGTCATCTTCCCAACCAACTACAGCGGAGGGTAAAGGTACTGTTGTTTCACCATTTTTAAGTTCGTTGAGGTTGTGTTCCCACATAGTTAGCACGTTTGGATAGCTTGAATGACTGTCAATTTTTAAATGTCAATGTCGTCCCGCTTGTTTATTTCGAACCGGAAGACGCGCCCACTTTTGACGCAAGGGTTCATGGGGCGTAGGAAACTTGTGGATATAGCAAATCTACATGCACTGTAAAAAAAATAATATATATATATATATATATATATATATATATATATATATATATATATATATATATATATATATATATAATCAATAAGTTATGACAACAAATGTATTTACATTGCTTTAACGCATCAAAATAAATAAAGCCCTTTCTATTTTTTTTATTAGTTATCAAAAGATTCAACAGATATGATCGTTTTGGCCGATACGGATAATTCTAACGCTGATAACCGGATAGATCTAAATTTGTAAATCATTTTTGAGAGCCTGATTACAAAAACAAAAGTCTCATCATTAAAAGTCCCAAACACACAATTATACACTCTAAAAAATGATGGGTAAAAAACAACCCAATATATTGGGTCAAATATGGACTAACCCAGCAATTGGGTTGTTTTAACCAATCGATTGGGTTGTCTTAAGCAAATATTTAACCCAACCGCACAGTTAAAACAACCCAATTGCTGTGTTCGTCCATATTTGACCCAACATTGGGTTAAAACAACCCAGCATTTTTTAGAGTGTAATATTCTATTTCTTATTATTATTTTATGTCTATATGACAGACTTGCACTGCACATGTTGCACTGAACTATATTTTCCCTTTTGAAGTGATTATAATAATATCTCAAGCAATTTAAAACCATCAGCTATAAATATTTTAAGAGTGTGAAAAAGAAATGCACTTTATAAGGTGAACTTATTATGCAAATAATATACTTTAAACTACTACACTTAAGTGAGAATAAAATGCAATGATTTCGAAAACCTAAATGCATATCATTTGTTAGTAATTCAATGCATATGTATTATAGTTTACATTTATATTAATGCCATTAGTTGCACTTAAGAATGATTTTTGACCCACTTAAGTGGGACTTTAATAATTTGTACTTTCATAAATATGTTTGAAATATGGTAAAAGTGTTACTGTGTACATAGTTGAAATTAAAATCAAAGTTGATTATTAAAATCAATAAATGTTGAATTTAAAATAATGTGCTTTAGTATATTAGTCAACACATCAAAATAAGTGTACTTCTTTAAAGCACTACAAAATCAATGATTTAAATGATGTGTTTTTATATGTGTCTAATGTATTAAGTAAAACTTAATTAGAAATGATAACAAAGTGCTTTTTAAAGGGGGGGTGAAATGCTGTTTCATGCATACTGATCTTTTTACACTGTTAAAGACTTGGAATCCCATACTAAACATAGACAAAGTTTCAAAAGTTAAGGTGGACGTTTGATGGGAGTATTTCTTTGTCAAAAATACTACTTCCGGTTAGTCATAAGTTTCGGCAAGTTTTTTGAGATCATGCGTCCCCTTTGACGTTAGTGGGGGCGGAATTTCCTTGTATGGGCCGTACGGACAATTCTACCGGAAGAGCGTGAGAGAGAGAGCGAGGGAGAGAGCGAAAGTAACAGGCTACGCCCATCAAAGCGGGGCTTGTAGGATGCTGGACAGGTGACAATTACACATAGCACATAACAATGTCACCAAAAAAGTGGGTTTTTGGTTGCCAGACCAAGACAGTCCTGCACAGATTCGCCAAAAACCCCGCGTTAAGGCAACAGTGGATGTAATTTGCTTTTCCGGATCAGCAACTGAGTTGCGCGAATGTTTATATCTGTTCGCTGCATTTCGGTGCCGACTGTTTCATAAACAAGGCCCAGCTCGACGCCGGATTTTCCCAATCGCCTAATGCTGAAGGATGGAGCAGTCCCACCGTTAGAAGGGTGAGTGAGACTGCTTTTAGTCCGCTTACTGTCTACACAAACCACGCGTAAACACACAAACACACGTGCACAACTGCACTTCCCACATGTACACCTTCAAAGACAAAAATACGACGATATAATTCAAGTATAAATATGTAAATAACACAAGCCGCTAAGCATATTATATAGTTAGTGTATAACTTGTACCACATAGAGACGTCCTGCTCTAGTCGTTTTTGCTGCTGCTCCTGTTCAACTGCAGCCTCAAGGTCTGATTCCGGATCATAGATGTATGGCTGTATCTGATTAAAAGCCATATTTTTATTTTGAATAAAGTTTTTTTCCGCTGTTAGGGATGACGCTCGACTCAACACACAGCGCGCTGCTGCACACGTCATTATTTAGCTCCGCTCACACGACACGCCCCCACCCGCTCGGCTTTTTTCGGAAACACTCGGAACAGCGCATCTTTCTTATATAATTATTAAAAAAATAAAAACTTTTCGGAGATATGCAGGATGCAATGCTACTCTATAGGTACTCAAGATTGACATGACACTGACTGACACTGAGTGTTTCACCCCCCCTTTAAAAAAGTGCACTTAAGAGTGTTAAGAAATGTAGTCATGAATCTTTAAGTTCACTTAAGAGCCTTTTACCTTTTACTTTTAGTTATTATATCATCTGCACGTACAGATTTAAAAGTACACAATCAATACAATTAAGCACACTTTTCACAACAAATAAACATTAACATCAAGGGTTTCTGTAAAGAATGTGAATAATTTGTGACTTTTACTTGATTTGATTATGCAGGCATCAGCGCAGCTCACTAGGGTTTGAAACACAGCCTCTGTGTGTGTGTGTGTGTGTGTGTGTGTGTGTGTGTGTGTGTGTGTGTGTGTGTGTGTGTGTGTGTGTGTGTGTGTGTGTGTGTGTGTGTGTGTGTGTGTGTGTGTGTGTGTGTGTGTGTGTGTGTGTGTGTGTGTGTGTGTGTGTGTGCGTGTGTGTGTGTGTGTGTGTATCCACAGAGATGAGCTGATCTACGTTGGCATGTTTTTGTCTGTTATTAGCAGGAATATTTCACTCCTTAAAGCTGTTTCCCTGCACACAACCTGCTGGGCAATTGAAAGCAACCTTTGACCTTTCCGGCCGCCACTTAGGGAAACCATGGAAACCTTTCAGATGCGAACTAAAGCGGTTTTGTCCCTCTGAAATTCCTCAAACATTTCATCTCAAGCTCAAATGCTTCAGGTTTGACTCTCCAATATCCTGGTTATTACTGACTCCGGAGGTTTGAAGAAGCATCACCAGGCAAAAACATCTTTTAAAGGGCATCTGTTGTTTTATATCATCAATGAATGAAGCGTTCGGTGACGGTGAGCTGCATCACACACGAGACTGAAATGCTGGCTACAAAGAAATCTCTAGCTCTCGTTTGGGTCATAGTTTGTCTTGAAAAACGGAGATATTTGACTGTCGTCGTAGGAGAAGTCACACTGCAGGATTGTGTGCCAAATCTTCTGACACAGGAATGAGGAATCTGATAAATCTTTTAGGATTTGCTTAATTTGTCTCAGACGGCCAAATCGTGGCCAAAATCGCACAGTGTGCACCCGGCTTAAGAGTATCGTGGATGAAAAGCAAAACAAAAATATTTTCAAAGCAATATAAATGATCCACAAACTAGTCAGACATCCAGTCTTAAGGAAAGGAAAATGTTGATGTCCCTTGTGGCGACTCCAGGAATCCGAGGAGCACATTAGAGGCCTTTGGGGACGCAGTAAGAGGGGCCGTTTCCAACACGGCCCTCAAAACAGCCAAACTCTGGCATGTTTCTAATTTTTAACTGCTGAAGAAGGCCATCAGCGCTGACCTGCGTCTTCACACAGCCTCAAAAACACTCTTTCGATGGCTTTACACTCAGTCAGAAAGTGTCAGAGCTTTTACAGTCTTTAGGAGATCATACAGACATTTCTTTACAATCTCTGAAAAACGCTTTCTTTCTTAATTGTGGATTTATTAGCTATAGTTTGGGCATTATTATATTCTATACAAGATAGATTATTAGCGGCATCCAATAGCCACATAGGGGCTAGATAGCGGGCTCGTGACTCGTTCGCACTTCGTCATCTTGATAATAAAGAAAGAAGATTTAATTTGCCTTCTTTGGTTTTATTTACACACCTAAGACATGTATAGACTAGTACGATACGGTCAACAGAAAGTTGGCTCCCACTACTCGCCCCTTCCAACCATCACAAACAATATGACAAAGGAAATAATAAAGGAAAACGGAAAACCTTTACCCCCGTGACCGTGAATAACCAATTAGAAATAACAAGAATTAACGCTCTTACATAGATAGATAGACAGACAGACAGACAGACCGAGAGACAGACAGACAGACAGACAGAGAGATAGACAGACAGACAGACACACAGATAGACAGAGAGATAGACAGACAGACAGACAGACAGACAGACAGACAGACAGAGAGATAGACAGACAGACAGACAGACAGAGAGATAGACAGACAGACAGAGAGATAGACAGACAGACAGACAGACAGAGAGACAGATAGACAGATAGATAGATAGATAGATAGATAGATAGATAGATAGATAGATAGATAGATAGATAGATAGATAGATAGATAGATAGATAGATAGATAGATAGATAGATAGATAGATAGATAGATAGATAGATAGATCTGAAAAAAATTAAGAGACCACCTAAATGAGACTCTTATTTTTTCCAGAGCTGTAGATATAGTCAAAAAAGATGAATACATATTTCTTTAATATAATATAATATATTTCTCGTTCTAAATAATAGCAAATAGTTTTCTTTCAGGGGCAGGGATTGGGTTTGTCATTATAATCAGCTGTAGGTAATAAAATAGAAGAAAGAATGTTCTCATTGAAATGGTAAATGTGTGATAGTGACTGATGTGATCTGGGTAGAGGTGAGCAGAAACACAGGGCAAAAGGTCTGAACATGTGGAACCATCAATCTCACACACACACACACACACACACACACACACACACACATGTTGGTCTATGTGGTTTACAGGGACTCTCCATAGGCGTAATGGTTTTTATACTGTACAAACCGTATTTTTTATCCCCTTACACTGCCCCTAATACCCATCACACACACACACACTGCCCCTGCCCCTA
>NC_090187.1:43216003-43223503 GCF_024679245.1 Pseudorasbora parva
TTATGGCACCTTCATGTTTCATGCATGAACTTTGTCTTAGATACTCCTTAAATTCTTAAATGAATACTGAGTTAAATGAGTCACTAGTGGTCATCCAGTAAGAGTACAGAGCTATAGCATGAATGTGGATCATTTTATACTTCTATCATTTGATGAGAAATGTTTGAGTTTATATTTAGATCTCTGACTTTTGATTGGAGACTTTGGCATCTTGGCTAATCTGAGCATAGTTTGAGACTCTCCTGAAAGTACAGCCAATCTGTCAGATGTTTCTCTCATGTCTTTTCTATTAGCTGTCCGTTTAAAATCTCAGTTGAGATATCGACTGGTGATTTTTCTTTCCTATGGGAGACGCTGTTAAACGAGTGTCTGCTTCTACAAGCGCGTGCGTCTGATGGACAGATGTTGTCTGATCGGGGCAGGTTTTCTATCCATTCGTCTTATTTCAGCCCAAACATCCGATTCGCCGTAATTTCATCGAGCGTGTGTGTTCGGGAACCTATTTCCACAGTCCTTAGCGATGCCCAAAGGTCAGATGGGATATTTTTAAAGAGCCCTCGGTGAAAATCAATGCCCAATAAAAGAGACAGGATGCAGGAGCAGGGCCGTCCACCCTAATAAGCAGCGCCTCACCGCAGATAAAACGAATCTGCAGAGGAAAGTGGAGAGATTGTGAGGGGACACATGACAAATAGAGAGAAGAAGAAGGCAAAATAAAGTGAAAGAAGCCGCAAATACATAAAAGGGAGCGAGCGAGAGAAGCCCTGGCAGATACATCACTGTGTCAGGTCACACAGACACTCTGCGGCCACAGATTTATCATCGCTGACCCGCTCTCAACAGGAGAGGAGAGGCGAGGCAGGGCAGAGGACATGGAGTGACCACTGCTGACCACCTGGGTAAACCGGTGCATTTTACCACAACAGCCTGTGGCTCAGCTTGCCCGCCGGCCGGCGTGTCACAGACAAGGACAGAGTAACAGAGGTGGCGGTAAACGTTTGCTCCCAGTGCTGCTAAACGCATGATACTACTGCTGATGATGACTGTGAGCGGACGGCAAACACTGAAGCAGCCAATCAGACGGGGCCATTTAATATGATACTAAAAGAGATCGTTCAAACAAAAACAATTTACTCATATCATTCCATACCTGTATCAAGTCACATTTATTTATATATCACTTTTTACGAGTCTGATTGTTTCAAAGCAGCTTCACAGTGTTAGCAGGAAGACAATGCAACAGAATTTGATTCGGCTGTACAGCCGCTCTGGAGAAAATGGGGATGTTATCCAGCTCATTTCAATTATTATATAGCGTCAATGCGGGCAGATTGGTAATATAGTACATTTTAGTGTCCCCAACTGAGCAAGCCAAAAGCCAAAGGTGACGGTGGCAAGAAGCAAAACTCCTTCAGGGCTAGAATGGAGAAAAATAAACCTTGGGAGAAACCAGACTCAGTCGGGGAGGCCAGTTCTCCTCTGGCCGACGAACAAACAGAGTATGAATATAATTCTGACAACACTACAGGTCTTAAGTCATATTAGGTAAATAGATATTCGAAAGATTGGAGTAGTCGTGCCGGAGTTGGGTTTATTGAGGATGTCGTGTCGATGTAGCATTTACAGAGGGAGTTTAATATGCACGCTCTCTCAGACACTTCAGGGATGCGTTGGTCATATCCAGGTGCAGGTCCATCATCTGATCCGGATACGGCCCAGATCCGGCCGACTGCAGTAAACCTCTGGATAAACAGAGAGACTAACATTAGCGTAGATGCCTTTTTTCTTATGATGTAACGAGTACATCCGGTGTTATTATAAGTGTTCCTAGTTCAGGCTGACCTAGTTAATGCAGCCTTACAATCATTAAACTGATTTGAATAATAGAAATATATAACGTTCTGTGTGTCTGCTAGGTTAAAGAGATGTGTTTTTAGTCTAGATTTAAACTGACAGAGCTTTCCGAACAATGCTAGGAAACATTATGACTTCTGTAGAACTCAAAAGAAGATATTTAAAAAAGTCCATACAGTGAAAGTTCCCAAATTATGTAAATTATATATTTGGTATCTGAATTACTTGTTTTCAGCAAGGATCCATTAAATTGATCAAAAGTGACAATAAAGAATTATATAATTATATTTATAAAATATATTACAATGTTATAAAATTATAATGTTTCAAAAGGATCTATTTCAAATAAATGCTGTTCTTTTAAACTTTCTATTCATCAAGGAATCCTCAGAAAATGTGTCAACACTGATATTAATCATACATTTCTGATGGATCATGTGACACTGAAGACTGGAGTAATCCTGCACAGTAATATTACATTTAAAAATAATTACAGTTATTTTAAATTGCAATAATATTTCATTGTTTTTTTACTGTATTTTGATCAAATAAATGCAGCCCTGGTGAGCAGAAGAGACATTTTTCAAGAACATAAAAAAACAGTATCGACCCCAAACATTCGAGCAGTATTCCTCGTGAAGTTAGGAAGTCCATAGTGAAAACACTGTGACTGTATGATGCTATCAAAAACATCTGGGGGCTATTCCAGAAAGCAGGTTATGTGACATACCCAACTATATGTTTAAGTAAGCGGATAACGTCAACTTTCAATATCAAAAACGGAGGTAACTTTAAATGTGTACTATGTAACTTTTCTATCCGCTAGAGGGCGCCTATTCAAAACAAAGGCGTAGTTTGATGACGGCAAGTTTGAGCGCAGCATCTTGGGTAGACGTGCTGATTTTCGATAATGCGATTTATCATGATAATGAATATGCACGATATTGTTATCGTGGGCACTTTAAAATATCGTAAATAATAGTTTATTAACAATTTATAATTTTTTTATAATGCACTCAAGAATAATTTGCCCATTAACCGTATAAATGCTCAACACCGCTGTATTCTGCGTCAAAGGGACACGCGCTCAGGTGTAAATGAGAAGCACATGAACAAGTGAAGGAGACATGCTGCTGAAGTGCCGCTCACTGACAGCAGAGGGCGCTGATGACCTGCAGAATGCCGCGGTTACCCCGGAAACCAGCAAACAAAACAAAAACCGTGTGTAGTTTTTAAAACAGCCATTCGTTTTTTGTAATCTCAATGTTGTTCATCACAGAACCAAATACTTAATACTTAAAAACTTAATAGGCTGTTTATTTTCAAATTTAAACATTTTTATGTTTTAATCTGGACTACAACATGCCCTAATGATCAGAACTGTTCTAATTATTTGTTATTGTTCAGTAAAACTTTGAGACATACGACTTCATTAGTTAACATGTTAATTCATTATTACCAAACTGACAATGAAAAATACTTATAAATAATTAATTATTCGAAGTAATTTTAATTTCTTAGTTACTGTTTAATAACATTAAAAACAAAATCAAAATAACTTTTTTAATGGACCTAAGATAAAACTAACAATGATCATTATTTCTTAACTAACATTACCAAAAACATTATACTTTCTATAACAAATGTAGCTATTGCTCAATCTTAGTTAATGCATTAAATAATGTGACATTATTGTAATTTGTTAGCCTACCTGTTGTTCTTTATAGCCTAATTCTTTTGCACTTTAATCTGTTTGAAAATTGTACTTTTACAGCTCTGAAAAAAATCAAGAGACCACTCGATTGATTTCTCATTGATTTCTCACTGAGTGGTCTCATATTTTTTTTTCATAGCTGTATATATTTTTGGTGTATTATTGTATTTAAACATTCAGTTATTTTTGTTCTTACAAAAATAGTTCTTAAAGCTGTTATGCTACAACACTTTTTTTTTGCAACTTATGTCAATATTGTGATAATATCGTATATCGTGATAAAACTTCAGCAGTTAATCGCAACATGAAAAATTGATATCGGCACATGCCTAATCTTGGGACATGTTGTCTTCACCTCCCAGCCGGTGGGAAAGAATCGGGACAGGACTCGGGCAGAAATCATGTTCATTAATGCGGTTATTAAGTGTTTTCAAAGTGTTTCTTTGAAGCTGGAGTTTTTCGGCACTGGGTCAGTACTTCCACCTGCGTGACCTTTCCGACGTGATGACGTCATACACCGTGAATAATCACAACACTGAAGTCGCGCATTTATGGTTAAGAAGTATTTAAATTGGTATTTTTTTTCTTGAGAATGATCACTTTACTAGATAAGACCCTATTCCTTGGCTGGGATAGTGCATAGCCCTTTGAAACTGCATTGATTTGGACCTTTATCCCGTTGGTCGCTAGCCTGACAAGCCAGACCCACATCAAGATGTTTGGTCTGGAAACTCACCATTGACAGCTCAATCCGAGGGGCGGATAAACGGTTGTCTTTCAAACTCCCTCTGCACGCGATAGGATAGCGCTACAACCAACCAGAGCAACGAAGGTGAAGCAGAGCTCGTTGATAGATTAAACATTCGCCGTATCCGGTCGGCTAAACTCCGAACACATCTTCCCTTTTTAAGAATGACTTCAGTGCCGTTCTTTGTTCTTTTCTCAGAGAAAAGCTTAACTCCAAGTCTTCCAGAGTCGCGGTCAAAGCTGATTCGAAAGACCGCCGTTCGCCAGTTTCTGTGTTTACTAGAAGCACGCAAACGCAACTCAGCCGTCGTCATTATGGCACCGCCCACCGACTCTATACACGATGTGATTGGTCCGGCAAGAGTTTGGCGATTACAGCTCAGAAGTGAATTGAGAGTTGCTAGAGGACACTCGTGGCAGATTAGATTTGCTGCAGCTAGGGTACGTCTAGATTTCTAGGCTAGTTGGTCGCCATTGAAGTACATTATATTGAAAACCCCTTTTTGGTTCATCCTGGCACCTTTATTTTTAAGTGTGTAGAAGTGGCTGAAATACACATGCATTTGGTGGGCTGGCAGAATGTCAAGCCCTGATTATAATGTATAGTAAAATATGAACCGTATATTGTAACATGCTATAGAAAAATATTTTACTGTTTCAAATTCAAGTCCTGATGTTTCCATTAACAGATCAATGCCAGTCTAAGAACACAAATATGGTCCGATTGATCACGGCCATCATTTATATATCTTGCACTCCTTTATAAAGATATTATATGGCATTCAAACACTATTGCCTGTATTTTGTGAGTGTATTTCACTTCATTCCTGGCCCATTTGTCCCTCTATGTGTCTTACGTTCTCTCTTTTCTTGTACGTTTTTCACATGCTCGTGAAGCTGAGATCCTTCACGTGAAACTTGGATCTGTCCTGTGGGAATCTCTTGGCTTTTTGTTCGAATAATTTTCCCCAAATATTTTCCCTCCTCAGGCGATTGCAGTTTCATTCCCATTCCCGCTCCTTTCCCTCCTTCTTCATCTCTGTTTTTATGCTAGTATTGCGTTCTTGCACCGCAGTGTTGTGTGTAGCCAGTTCCAATAGGACAGAGATGAATAAAAGACCCACAAACATCCCATAATGCCTCAATGCTTTGGTTCCTTCTGTAGTGCAAACTATCCTTCGGAAAATGTGACTATGCAGGAGGAAAGACAGAGCTTTGTGTGCATTGATTTTGCCGAGACCTCAGAATATGATGGGATATTTCCATCATAGAGGGAATTGTAATTGTTCTGAAGCATAAAGCTATTAGAGGAAGTTTAACCGTATGTGAAACATGTTTTGAAGGGCTTAAAGTCTGTTTTAAGTTAGTGGCGTTGGCTAAATCAGTTGATCATTGAGGCATATCTAGAGATCAGACAAATCAACACACTTCAAAACACATCCAACTTCACAAACTGTGATTTTTCCAAGAAACGGTCTTCTTCGCTTGCTCTCAATCTCACTGCTGAAACATTTGAGAAACATTTGATCTTAATCTCAACAAAATAATCAGATTTTAAGGTAAAAAACGGCTTTTTACAAGACATGAGATGTAACGCAGCTGTCCTGAATCTTTTTTTATTCTCCTTTTTGTGGTTGCTCGTTTCATCCCTTAAATTCCTGAAGTCAAATTTCAGATGTGAGAAAGAAGGAATGGGGGGAGAAGAAAAACAAGCTTTAAAAATACCTTTGGTGTTCCTGTGTTTGTGAATATTATTACAAAGTGCTGTAATGAGAGAAAGAACAACACAAAGCACGATTTGTGCCTGTGAGCGAGATGGCGAGGAATCTGAACAGCGAAAGGCCCGAGTGTGTGTGTGTATGTGTGTGTGGCCGCCTGTAGGAGGTCTTTCTCTTTGTTCGTGGATCTCCTTGGGATGTTAGCAGCAGGGGAATCGGGCATGAAGAGCTACTCTTTTGGGGATGAACTGATGGGCATGAGTAACAGAGAACAACAAAACGAGAGAGAAGACGAGTGGGACACAATGAAAGATGAAAGGGTCAGTGTTAGAAAAGCAGACTCTAGACTAGCCATCCCGACCGCGTCCTCTGAGTCCAGGTCAGGTGATCTTTAGAGATTACCAACAAACAGAATCAGATTCACTTTTGACAACTACAGCACTATCAATGCGGTTTACAGCTTTCCGATGGGTTCACACGCTCCACTCCAGACACTTTATGCACGCAAAAAACTGCGTACCATATGCACGACAATGCTCATTTTGATGTATGCATTCTACAAGATTGCACACTATTTATACGCATTGTCGCGAGACTGTCCCACCCACTTTTTAAAACATAGTTACACCACTGTGTGGGACAGACCTGAGCGCGAGAGAGAAGGTTTTGAGAGAGTGCGCAGCCCGTCCGCATGTTTCCATTAGATTGTCGTGTTGGCTAATTAGAGAGCGGCAGCATGATTCACCTTGTTAATTAGAAGGACTTGCACACCATCGGCCCCAGGGCTCCGAGGGGGAAAGCCAGAGATCCAGAGAACGAGAGGGCTCCTCTTCAACGCCCGCAGTCTCTCCTTCTCTGAAGATCCCTTTGCTTTTTGATTCGAAAATGAATAAATCATCGGCAGGGTCCTTTCGGCGCACACACGACTCTGTTCATCTGCCACCGATGCAAATTACACCTGATCAATAGAAGGTGACGCGGAGGAGAGAACAAGAGGTTGAGATGGGAAGACTGCTTGCCCAAGCATTGGTGACACAAAAGAGGGAAATTTTCTACTTAGATAAGCAGGATTTTTAATGAGCTCCTCTTGCTTATTCCAAAAAAAAAAAAAAAAAATCCCCCTTCAGATAGTACATGAACACACTGTGCTCTCGGCTTAAACATGTTAAACTATACTTTATGTTGTCTTTAGGTCACAATTGTAATCTTTAATTTTAATGTTTTTATTTATTTATTATAATTTTTAATTATTATTATATCTTTTTATTTATTATTTATATTTGAATAGGTTAAAGGGATCATAACACACTGTTTCCATCAGTCTCGTGTTAATTCAGCTCTTTATTCAGCATTCTTCTCTTCCGTGTTCCTCAAATAAAGATTCGAACGGTCATGAATCAGTGAATCGATCAATGATTCGGATCATCAGTGTCACGTGATTTCAGCAGTTTGGATTGTGTGTCAAAC
>NC_090187.1:43228503-43463503 GCF_024679245.1 Pseudorasbora parva
TTTTTTTATATTTGATCAAATAAAATGTTAATAATAATATTTTGACATATATACATAATATATAAAATACTTTAAAAATTAATATTTAAATATTGACTATTTTTTGTTCACAGTACAATAGCTTTGTGTGATGAAACTTTCTGCAAATGATATATTATGGCACTTTATTGTCGTTTATGGAGCTCATCTGATGCCTCGATCGCCCTTCACTTTCATTGTATGGATGAGCATTCTGCTAAACATCTGGTTTTGTGTGTCAAGGAGGAAAGAAAGTCGTACTATGAGTTTAAAACAACATCTTTTTTTTTGTCCAACTGTTCTTTTATTATCCCAAATGCATATTCTAGCCAACGATGTGGTTGAGTGGAGAGCGATTGGAGATGTGGAGATCTCACCTTTACACTGAAGTGATGCCTAAAGGTGTCGTAAGGTTTGTTTGTCACCGCTTGTGTTTTCCCACTCGTGACGGGCATCTGACACCCCAGACTCCCCGTCTACACACGCAATTTGGACTGGCTGTTGAAAACCATAGCAATCTTTATAACGCCATTTTGAGTGTAATACGGTTCTCTCTGATCTTAACACATACACACACACACAGAACTGACTGCATGAAAGATTGCATTGATTGCCCTCATTCAGTTTAGCAACAAACACACAGTCTCGCTCTCTCTCTCTCAACACCAGCGGGCACAGGGCGGTTCACTCCCTCACTGCAGACAGACTGTGACGGCCGTGTGTGTGTGTGTGTGTGTGAGGCCATATGTGGCTGTGTATGTCTCTGTACGTTTGTGTGTGTGTGTGTGCGTTTGGCCTCGGGCTCTAACACGTCCTCAGAAAGGCTTCTGTGAGCGAGGCTGCCCCGCAGGAAACCGTGACATTACCTGAGGCTCTACTGGGCCCTCTTACACTTCACAAAGTGAAAAATCACATCAGAGCGTGCGAGCTGACACACACACACACACACACATTTATATTCACACCTAAATGCCTCTAAACTATGGAAGTTTATTTCTGCCACGGAATTAAAGGGATACTTCACCGCTTTTTCATATTAAACTATTATTATGAAATAATACTACTGTTATTCCCTTAACTAAGACGAGTTGACACACACCTCTCTCGTGTCAGTGTGTGCTCTTAATCTCTCTGACGCGCGGTGACGATCTGATAGCATTTAGCTTAGCCCACTAATCCCAGTTCATTCACTATCAACTCATCTTAGTTAAGGGAATAACAGTTTAATATGAAAAAGCGGTGAACTATCCCTTTAAAATAAAAAAGCGAATTTTGACCCTTTCCACGCAATTCTGAGTTTACTTTATATCTCACAATACAATTTTTTTTATAGAATGGCGAGATAAACTCGTAAAAAAAAGTCAGAATTGTGGAACAAAAAGTCCCAATTACCTTTTTAATTTGTTACATTACACATTTCTGATGTTCTCATAAGATGAAGACATCATAGTTGGAACTTCTATTACAGTAAATGGGAGACGTCAACAAATATATCATTTTTATATTTGCTGTAAAAGTAAATGTATACCAAGTGCAAATATCCCGCCTTGCTGGCGGAGGCTATTTACACTAACTCCGCCCACTGACGTCTGATTGGGCCAGATAAAATTACGGAGGACGCTGAATCATCAACAATAGCAGTAGTTTAGTGGTAAGACGTGAGACATAAAGTTTTGATGCAAATCGGTTGAATCCGGCTTTTGCCGAACCCGCTCTACTCTCGTTTTCCATCAGCATTCCTGCCAAGGTTATATAACACTAAGTATAGTACATTAAAAATGTATATTCGTTTTTAAAAAAAGAAGAAAATATTAAAAACTTTATTTGCGATGTAAATGCGTCATCACATCTGCGAAAAGGGCGGGAAAAAACAAAAACTAAACAAAAACAGATTTGCTGAATTCTGAGGAAAAATAGTCCAGATTTGTAATAATAGTGTCATATATATAAAATTAAATAATTTATTATGAGTTTATGTCTCATAATTTTTACCTTTTTTCCCCTCAGAATAATATGTATTGAATGTGTTGAGGGAATTCATCCTTAATTTGTGGGGATGAATTCTAATTCATGGCCGCAAATGATATATTTTTGAACATTGGGTGGTCTTTTTATTTAAAGAAATGAACTGATTAAAGGATTAAAAGAGATTTAAGGGAATAAAGAAGAAATAAGAATGGTAAAAGAAGCTCCAGGTCTTAAGTGTAGTCTGTATAGTTGTGAAGTGATCCATTTTAACCCTTTGGAAATATTATTTCACTCTTGTTTTGTATGTCTAATATGTAAAAAAAAACTGAGATTTATGTTCATAAATGCTCATATGTTCATATATGCATCATCATTTAAATGATAGCATATTTTCAATTCAAAATGGCGAAATTACATTAAAAAGTTGAGTAGTTTGCATTACTATTTTACTGAGGGTCGTTAAACCTCCATGTGAAACAGTTGTCAGATATTAAATGTTTAAATATCGCTCCTTACAATGATGGCACACACTCTTTTACTGTAAAAACTAAAGACTAATTGGACTAATTGGAACCCATACTCGTCTTCAGTGAACACCAAGCCCCGCCCTCTTTGATCTGATTGGCCATCATTTTGATATTGATAAGCATTGTTAGCCATTTCCAAGTAGTGGGTGAAAACTCAATGTTTATGGTGGTTATGTCATACCTATCTAATGAAGGTTTTTCTGAGAAATTGTGAGTTTCTGTAAGACTGTTTATATCTAGCAATTACTTTTTTTATTTTTTATTATTCCATGGCAGGTCTTCCATATTATACACACTAACTATCATTTTAAAGGTTTTGAGGCAGAAGACGCTGATGGATGGGTTGGATTGATGTTGATTTGGTTTTGGCAATTGGGGCTTTTTCCAGACAATGATGTCACTTCCTGTGACATCATGCTACAGATGAAACAGTTGCTTAGTTTGGATTGGAATAAAAGTGTAGTCTAGACCAGAGCCGCCAATCGATAATAGTCGATAAGAGTCTTGTGACGCAGTAAAATATCTAAACATACTTGAGAAGCAGAGGATAAAAAGACAATTCCCTGTATGATTCTGCAATGCACGCTGAACCAATGTGAAATAAAGTGATTTCAGCTCAAGAATGACAATTTATCATAAGTTTTATTGTTTGGTTCTAGAAACACAAGCTTGGCAAATCATTTTTGGGGATTTTGTTCTTTTCCCTTCCCTGGAATTAGCTGCCCAGGTGTATTAATAAATGGTAAATGGACTGCATTTATATAGCGCTTTTAACAGACCCTATGGCCATCCAAAGCGCTTTACATTTTGCCTCGCAGTCACCCATTCATACACCGACAGCGATGTCAGCCGTGTAAGGCGCCATCCAGCTCGTCAGGTGCAGCTGGGGTTAGGTGTCTTGCTCATGGACACTTCGACACTTGGTCAGGTGGAACCGGGGATTGAACCACCAACCTTTCGTTTGTAGAACTTACTTACATGAACCACTGAGCCACTGCCGCCCGCAGTATAAATAAAATGGATGGCAAGTAGATTGACTTGATTTTGACTCGAATAACTCCCATGATGTCACCATGAGACCGTAGGATGTCACACGTGATGCTTGCGGTTTCACAGATTGATGGTATAGTTTGAAAACTACTTTGCGTTCTCAGGCCACCAAATGCTGTTGCTGTGCGGCTGAGGTCCGGTTTTCTGTTTTGATTAAAGATGGTGTTGTTTAAATAGCACCACATTAAATATTAATCTCCTATTAACAGAAATTAATCTCCTATTATCTTTGTAAAGCTGCTTTGTCTGTGTTGTAAAAAGCATATATAAATGAAGGTGACTTGACTTGACGTGACATTACTATGTGACATTTTGTGCAGCTCACGCTCATTCTTTACATTGAACTACTACCCAGCATTTTGCAGAGTATGATCTCTTTGATGTTCCCAGAGTGTGTATGTGAAGTTTTATCTTAAAATCCCCCACAGATCATTTTTTATAGCATGTTAAAATTTTATATTTTTGAGGCTGAGCAAAAACACTCAGATGTTGTCCCTTTAAAGAAACTGTATGTAAGAAATGTATTTCAATGAATCATAAAATGGCCCTGATATGTCACTAGACTTTAAGAAATCATGTTAATTTCAAATACTTCTATCACTGACAACAGTAGTCCGGCCAGGATATTGTCATTTAAAAGTTGTTGTTGCAGCCCTCAACTGATGTTGATGTTGACATGGTGTTTTGGCCTGAAGCTCCGCCCTCCACCTATCGACCAATCAGGAAGTCAATCATGGTGTTTCAGCATCCGGGTTGCCAGATCTGCTCTAGTTATCACACCTGCTGGATCCTGCACCCTATCTGGCAACCTCAAGTCAGGGGGAGGGGGATACACCCCTCTACAGTAATTTGAAAGTGATTGCAGTACCAATCTTACATACACTTCCTTTAAATGCAAAGAAGCTGCTTCTCCCTGCCCCCTTTCAGGAAGAGGGCGGAGCTACAAGAGCTCATGTTAGCAGCTCTGATTACCTCACACACTTAAAATATCAGAAACTGTTCAGCCTTTTATGATCAAACCGGAGTCAGACAATGATGGAGAGACTCAAGAAGAAGAGACGACATGTAGAATGAGACAGGACGTTTCTGAAGGGATAGTTTAGTTTAATTACAGTTATAATATCTGCTGACGAAGAGAGAACAGGGATAGTTTAGTTTAATTACGGTTATAATATCTGCTGATATAGAGAGAACAGGGATAGTTTAGTTTAATTACGGTTATAATATCTGCTGATATAGAGAGAACAGGGATAGTTTAGTTTAATTACATTTATAATATCTGCTGACGAAGAGAGAACAGGGATAGTTTAGTTTAATTACGGTTATAATATCTGCTGACGAAGAGAGAACAGGGATAGTTTAGTTTAAATACAGTTATAATATCTGCTGACGAAGAGAGAACAGGGATAGTTTAGTTTAATTACGGTTATAATATCTGCTGATGAAGAGAGAACAGGGATAGTTTAGTTTAATTACGGTTATAATATCTGCCGATGAAGAGAGAACAGGGATAGTTTAGTTTAATTACGGTTATAATATCTGCTGATGAAGAGAGAACAGGGATAGTTTAGTTTAATTACGGTTATAATATCTGCTGACGAAGAGAGAACAGGGATAGTTTAGTTTAAATACAGTTATAATATCTGCTGACGAAGAGAGAACAGGGATAGTTTAGTTTAATTACGGTTATAATATCTGCTGATGAAGAGAGAACAGGGATAGTTTAGTTTAATTACGGTTATAATATCTGCTGACGAAGAGAGAACAGGGATAGTTTAGTTTAATTACGGTTATAATATCTGCCGATGAAGAGAGAACAGGGATAGTTTAGTTTAATTACGGTTATAATATCTGCTGATGAAGAGAGAACAGGGATAGTTTAGTTTAATTACGGTTATAACTGA
Organism: Pseudorasbora parva; assembly: GCF_024679245.1. Lineage (NCBI taxonomy): Eukaryota > Metazoa > Chordata > Actinopteri > Cypriniformes > Gobionidae > Pseudorasbora > Pseudorasbora parva. Next base: position 43,233,971 of record NC_090187.1, read on the forward strand.
TGTTGTCATCTTGCTTTATGACGTGCTATTGCGTTTGTGTTCATACTGTATCAATAAATGTGAAAGACGGACGACAGTTTGAGCGACTCCCAAATGTGCTCGACTACAGCAACTCTTCTTCTTCTCAACATGTTCCCGGGGACGGGGTTATGTAAATTGTAGGGTTAGTGATGTCACTAACACCTAAAGAAGCTCGTTGTAGTCCCTACCAGAGTACATGAGCAGAGTGGAGTGGAGCGACGTGATTTTGAATGGAGTGAGGAGTTTATTTTTTAAAAGAGAGGGCTCCACTATCACTCCATCACGAGTTCAATTCATGGCAATGGCTAGCAATATAGCAGTATTTTTAGCCAGAACTCACACAATAAACACATTTAACTAGCTTGATTCAGATGGATTACTCAGATCAGAAAGAATGTAAAGGTTTATGATGACGGCAATGGACAAGAGCGGGATGTTGTAGTTCAAGCAGTTTTTTTGTACCTTCTACATACTGAATATGATCGGCTGAAAGCACATTTTAAACATGTAGCACTTATTCACACACGCAATCGCTCTCTTTAACGCATTCAAACAAATGCCATTTTACAGTGCTTATCTGCTTGTAGTTATCTGTATCTGATTTTAGATGAGCAAAATAATGCGATAGATAGATAGATAGATAGATAGATAGATAGATAGATAGATAGATAGATAGATAGATAGATAGATAGATAGATAGATAGATAGATAGATAGATAGATAGATAGATAGATAGATAGATAGATAGATAGATAGCAATAGATGAGAAATCTATAATATGACCCGTGGATTAAAAAAACAATGAAAACATACTATTTTCATCTTTCCAAACAAAATTTGCACTGCAAAAGCAGCAGTGATGTTCAACTTTTAATGCTGATAAAGCCTAATAAGCTTGACATGTCGTAGGAAATAAATGATTGCAACATCTCCTCTTGTTTTTTTTTGTTTTTTTTTAATGTATGTTATAAACCGACCTTTTGTGATATTTCAGAGCTTACTTAAATACTTTAGTGAAGACGGAGCGGTGTTTCTGATATTATTAAGCGAGGAGTGGAGCGAAGAGCGGGAAATGGTGAACTCGGAGCGGTGTTAAAGCGTGGAGGGGAAATCGCTGCCGCTCCACTCCACTCACATACTCTGGTCCCTACCAGCCGTTTGTTGCAGTCCTTAAAAAGCGATTTCTGTAAAAGAACATCTCCCTTTGCTTTGAGCTTTGAGCGTCGTAACTTTGCAGATGTTGTTTATCCTCAAACTACAACATTACACACTAACTAAAGTTAAACAAGTCTAATCATAATCAACCACCCCTTTAAAAGTTTCCTTCAGAGGGTTAGCTCAGACTTCATCCATGTTTCTGGTGCAGTTACACAGGTGTGTGTGCTGGTGTGTAACATGATGTTGTTTCTGTTTTCAGATGCAGCAGCAGGAACTCGCCCAAATGAGACAACGAGACGCCAATCTGACGGCACTCGCCGCCATAGGCCCACGGAAAAAACGCAAAGTGGACTCGCCGGGAGCTACGACGACAGGCGTCGAGGTACGAATCTCTTTAAATCAGTGCGTTCGCTGGGAATATGATATATGGATGGAAATGGCATTATGCAGTTAGCACTAATCCTCCCATGTACTGTATTTTAACCCTCTGGTGGGCATTTTTTACTGAAAGATTTTACACTTTGTTTTTCTACAATTTCTTTACTTCATCAGAATGGCACGGAACTTGGTAAAGGCACTTGCTGTGTGAACCAAAAAAATGATTCAAAAAGGCTAAATGGCCCTGAAAAATTGTCTGATTTGTGCTGTTTGTGGCTGAAAAACACATTAGTAATGAACTGAGAGAAATTTAATCTAGTGGAAGTGTTTGGTACTACACTCTCTCTCTCTCTCTCTCTCTCTCTCTCTCTCTCTCTCTCTCACACACACACACACACACACACACACACACACACACACACACACACACACACACACACACACACACACACACACACACACACACACACACACACATACACACACACACACACACACACACACACTCACTCATTTTTTGAGATATCATCCTTAAATTCGGAGCACAGCTTGTTTAGATTTATGGTTTTCTCACAGCTTTAGAGCAAAATGTATTTTGAAAAAATATGTTTCATATTAAAAGTAAAATGTTACATTTTTTTTAATAGCAATAAATGTAAAATATTTTTTTTGTCAAGTTTACTTTTTTAAGCTTTTTTCACTTCGTCAATAATCTGCCAAGTGCCATCTGTAAAAATAGACTAAACAGTCTATGATCTAAGATTTATGACAGTTTAAGTTAATTTAGTTTTCAGGTCCATGCCAAGTCAAAAGACAAAAAAAATGTATGGGTTATAACTACTGCATAAATATAATTTAGTACCATAAAACCCCCTAAAAATACTAAATATTAAATAAAAAATATTATCAAACTAAAATACAGTACAATAATTTTATTGAAAAAAAAGTGTAATTTTTGACCGACGTGAAGAGCACAAGAGGTTTAGAGCAGGTCAACATATTGCTTTTAGTTTAAAATTAAGCGTCGTTGTGATTATTCCAATGAATCTATTTTTATTTTTTAAAGAATTTGTACTTCTTCTTTTTTTTTTTAAAGCTGTGTCATTAGACTAGTTTCATAATCTGTCTTTTCTTGTTTTGTGATTTGTGAGAGAATCAGAAAGTTTGATTCATTTGAGTAGATTCAAAACGCTTCAAAAATTCACAGTATGGAAAATTACATTTAACTAGATTTTTACAGTATTTTAGTTAGGTTGAAATTAACTCAGATTGAGCAAAATATATATTTTAAATTACTTTCAGCTATTTCAAAGGAAAGGCATACATATCAATATATATTGAATAATGCCAGAAACCTTTAAAAATATTTTCTCACTATTTTTGTCTTTCTTTCTTTTTTTTTTTTTTCTTTTTTTTTTTTTTTTACAAATATCTAATATCTAAACATTCTTAAATCAAGATGCATTTACTTGAGAAGCCAAATTACACAAGATAAGTCTTGTTTTATGTTTTTATGTAAAAATGTCACATTAAAACAAGAAAAACTGTCTGCCAAAATCAAAGGGAAAACAAGAGACTTTTTCTGACCTCATTGTTTCTTTTTTTAAGCAAAATCTTGATGCATTTTTTAGGAAATTACTTAATATTTTTTGTAATTTTGCTTCTCAATTAAATGCATAATTTAATGCATCATTTAAGAGGGTTTAGATACTTGGAAAACAAGACAAAAATATATATTTAAAGAATTGATTTATTATGCATCGATAAAATAGATAAATCAAGATTTCGTTTTCTTTAGCAGTGTCAACCAGCCTTTTAACGGCTCTTTTGCTGCTCCTGATGCAGTGTTTGTTGAGTGTGTCGTCCTCTCGGGTTTGATGTTCACTTGTTGCATTATGAGCGAGTGTTAGTCCCGTATTAAACGCCTGTCCTCCGCTGTTGTTTGGATTCAGATCGCAGTGCCGCTCCACATATGGCTACCAGCTCTGCTCTGCATTACGCAGGATTAGGCCGTGTGCAAAAACGCCACTATTATATTTCCTCGACATGGTGTTGTACATGAAGTCACTGGGTTTAGCTGCATCTGGTGAATGTTTAGCTCTCGCCGTCAGAAAGCCCGTTCATATTCCCCTGGAGGATTTCCACTAATGCTGGAATACGATAAACCGGGGAAAAAAACACTTTGTGAATGTCCGCTGGTCTTTTAAAAGCCTTCTCATTGGTGTGTGTGTGTGTGTGTGTTTTGTGTTCCTGCAGTGAACACAACCTCAGTGAAAGCAGGGCTAACTAAATAAACACGTTACTTCTGCTCCGTGAACACCATCCTGACCTCTTTCACTTTAATGTAACCGCTCTGACGTCAAGAAGAGCCATGAAATGTGTATGTACACACACAGATACAGCGCTTATGCGTTGTGTTCATCCTCCTTTTGTTGTTTTATCGCATTAAAGTTGTCTGAATTTGTCTCTTTTGCCATTAATGTCAAAATAAAAACATATCTTTGCAAAGAGATCAAATAATTACTAATATGAAACCCAGAATTATTGATTTTGTAAATGCTAACCTCTTTGTTTTTAATATGGCACATCTAAAGAATAAATAAATAAACATTTGTTGTGTTTCAGTAAATATCTAAACATATCTGGGAAGCAGCATCAATACATTTATTAGGATTTACTCTAAATTCATAATACAGCTCTGGAAATAATTAGGAGACCACATGGAGAAATTCACGTTAAGTGGTCTCTTCATTTTTTCCACAGCTGTATATTTATGCACACTAACATTCAAACGTTTGAGGGGGTTAAGATTTAAAAAAGAAAAAAGACAAAAAAAAGTGTTTTGTTCTCACCAGGGCTGCATTTGTTTGATCAAAAATACAGTAAAGCAGTACAAATGTGAAATATTATTATATTTTAAAATGACTGTTTTCTATGTAAATATATGGTAAAATGTAATTTATTTCTTTGCTCAAAGCTGAATTTATCATCATTACTCGAGGGTCACATGATGCTGAAAACGGTTGTGCTGCGGCTTTTCCCGGATTCTTTGATGAATAGAAAGAATTGATTTAAAATAGATCCTTTTGCAACAGTATACATATCTTTTATTGTCACTTTTGATCTATTTTATGCATCCTTGCTGAATTAAAGTATGCTGACCCCATCTTTTGAATGGTAATGTATATCGCAGCTAAAGGGGTTTATGAATATAATAATTATTCAGTGCCAGGGTACATATTTAAGCATCATCTGATAGCAGAACCAATGTGTATTTGCGTTCTTGTGTTTCTGTTTAATTGTAGGGTGTTTTTCCATAGTAATGCCGCCCATCTGACCACCTCTTGTGATCATGAGTGAAGAGAAGAGTGCAGGATAGATGGAGGGACGAATCTTAACTTATTTTCACTTTATTTCCACCTCCTCTCATTTCGGCTGGGGCTGCGTGCCGCCCTGGGGCATTTTCTCTGCTTTCTCCAGAGCAAAGTGAATGTGACTTTTCTAAGGGGGTCACGGAGTGGCTGCGGGCTACACAGCGCCGCTGTATTGCGGCCTTCTCTGAGTTTCACTCTGGGGCTCGGCAGAGATTTCATCTGCGCGTGAATGTGCCGTGGGGCGTGAGCTCAGGGTGAGCTGCACCGCTTCACTCGGGGTCCTCCGATTGTCGCAGTATCCGGCCTCTGTTCTGCCGCGTTAATCCCAAACAAAAGCCTCCCAGTGTCCGGAAACACCCACCAAACTGAGCCGGAGGAATGAGAGAGATGTGCTTTATAGCAGGGCTGTTATATTTGAAACCGCAAAAACAAAAAAAATATGTATTTTATCAAATAATAAAAATGACAAAAGCACACAATGAAATCTCTATAACATTCAAATAAAAATGAATTTAAAATATTAATAAAAGCTATAAATTAATTTAAAAAAACCTAAAATGTAAAAATTACTAAAAATATATATATATTTTTTTCAAATTAAAAACTAATACAATAGTAAAAATATATTAAATAAATAAAAAACTATAAAAAATTAAAAATTAAAAAAATTAAAAACTATATACACATATTTTATATAATAAAAACTAGTAAAATGACAAAAGAATACCATGAAATCACTAAAACATTACAATAAAAAAATTCAAAATATTAATAAAAGCTATTAATAAAAAAAAACTAAAATTGAAAAATTATTTAAAATATATATATATATATATATATATATATATATATATATATATATATATATATATATATATATTTAAAATTAAAAACTAATAAAAAATGTAAAAGCACACAATGAAATCACTAAAATATTACAATTCAATTTAAAAAACAAAAAAAATTAAATGTAAAAATATATTAAATAAATAAAAAGCTATAAAAATACAATTTTAAAAATATAAAAATGAAAAACTATATAGACATATTTTATATAATAAAAAACTAATAAAATGACAAAAGCACACAATGAAATCACTAAAACATTACAATAAAAAAAATCTAAATATTAATAAAAGCTATAAATTAACTTGAACAAAATTAATTTAATTAAAAAATATATATTTTTTAGAAATTAAAAATGAATAAAAATTAAAAAAGCACACAATGAAATTACTAAAACATTACAATTAAATTGAATAAAAAACTATTAAAATAAAATAAAAAGAATATGAAATAGATAAAAAACCTATAAAAATACAATTTTAAAAATGAAAAACTATATACACATATTTTATATAATTAAAACTAATAAAATGACAAGCACACAATGAAATCACTAAAAAATAAAATAAAAATTAATTAAATTCAAAAATAAAAATAAGAAATTAAATAAAATAAAAATAATAAAAATAAAAAATGTAAATTTTTATTAAAAAATATATATATATATATTTTATAAAATAAAAAACAACAACAAACAGGACAAAAGCACACAATTAAAACATATTCAAAATATTTAAAATAAATTCAAAATATGAAAAAAAAGCTAAAATAGTATCTCAGTGATTCTACAATAAGTGTTACGAGTTAATGGCTTTTTCATTTATGTTTTATTTAAATCTGTCAGTCATTTGTCCTGCAATTCTCAACTCTCTTCTGAGGTGTTTTCTGGGCCCCGGAGAAGTTTTGTGCTTATTTCTGTTCCTTATTACATTTTAATGGCTAAAAAAATGTATTTAAATATTTAAGTCATTGCATCTTAAAGGACATTAAACTGACTTAAAAAAGGTTGTATAACTGCTTAACTTATTCTGAAGAGTTAAAGTGATGTAAAAACATATGTTGTCATAACTTATTGATCTTTTTTTCTATAAGAATATAAAGTGCATTTGTTCTTAGGAGAATTTGATAAGAAATGTTTGAGATTTTTGTCTTTTGATTAGACTTTGATGAATCTGAGCACATTGTTGAGTTTAGATGGTCTTTTATGATAGTTTTGATGATAATTTAATGGTACTTTTTGTCCTTTTTGAAGTGTGACAGCCCCTTGTCACTGTATGTTCGCTGTAATATTCTTCATAACGTCTCCTTTTATGTTTCGCAGAAGAAATACATGAGATCGACAGGAGGATTTCTTCACTTTTGGGTGAACTACTCCTTTACAGAGATCTCATTTGTGATGTTTCTGTCCCGTGGGTTCCCCTGAAAGGCCCCGTCAGAGCGTGTGTGTGACTGAAATCAGGTAGAGCTGGTGGCGGGGCGGCTGTGGGTGTTTCTTCCCCCTCCTCTCCTCTCGTCTGGCCAGGCAGCAGATCGCCGTGGGGCTGAACCTGATAGCCCATGTTGAGCGTAAAGTCTGTCTTCATCCTGAGCCGGAGAGAGCAAACAAAGAGGCCTTACTGTGCTCCGAGGGATAGATTAGAGAGAGGGAGACAGGGGCCCCTAACTGGCCCTCGCTCGGGGTCATTGTTCAGGCAGGAGCCACAGTAACAAACTCTTTCCTTTCGCTCTCAGCGCACACACACGCTTTTGAAGTTCAGCACAAAGATGCTGTGTGTGACGGAACCAGAAAAAGAAAGCGTGTAAATGAGTTGGAGTGAGTGATTGAGTGAGTGTGTGCGGTTAAAGTCACAGGTGTAGGAAATGAGCTACCAAATGCAGGTGATGTCATTTCCTTGACAAAATTCAACAGTTGAACATGTGTTTCACTTTGACCTGCTTTGTAACTCCAAAATGGATCTGCGTAAGGTTGTGTAATTGATTACAGCAAAGTAGGGGTGTAACGGTGCTTCGTATTCGTACCGAACCGTTTCGGTACAGGTGCACGTGTGTACCGAACTGTACGAATGCAATCTTTAACAGTTTACAGTCGGCTTGTTTTAAGCGTGGAATATACTTCAATCCGAGTCCCCACGTGAACATATTAAAGGTCCCATTCTTCGCGTGTTTTTGAAGCTTTGATTATGTTTACAGTGTGCTATATAACATGAGTTCATGTTTCGCGTGTAAAAACACAGTATTTTTCACACAATTGACTTATCTGTACAGCGCTGTTTCCTCTGTCCTAAAAACGGCCTGATGATTTCCTTGTTCTATGAAGTCCCTCCTTCAGAAACACGTAACGAGTTCTGATTGGGCCAGCGCTTCCCGTGTTGTGATTGGACAGCAGCTTAGTGCATTTTGCCCGCAAAGGTCCCGCCTCTTACCATAACGGGGAGATGCCATGCGCGCTCTTCTCCACGTGGGAGAGCAACGAGACCACGGCCCTTATTTTGGGGGGTGATGATTATATATATAAACATAAATAACTAATTTGAGGCTAATAGTTGGGCTCTGTTGTCAATTTCTCTGTTAGAAATTTTGTAAAACTGCTGTACCGAAATCGTACCGACCATGACTTCAAAACCGAGGTACGTACCGAACCGTCAGATTTGTGTACCGTTACACCCCTACAGCAAAGTGTGTGTTCGTGTCAACTAGGGCTGGGTATTGACACAAATTTCACAGTTCGATTCGATTTCTATTCAATATCGATTATTTTAGATTATCATATGCAGGTAGCCAGCTACAATAGGCCTGCATGGCCAATTTTCTCAAGGAAAACAAATCTCAGTACTAATGTTGAGTCAGTTGATACTACATCAGCCTACTAATATTGAAGGTAAAAATGAACTCATTTGTGTACAAACATACTCAGCTCTAGTCAGAATATGAGTCTGATGCTCGATTGGGCTGTTATTATGGGGCGTGTTTCAAACCAACCAGGAAAGACCTCGATTGGATAGACCTACAACCAATCAGAGCAACGAAACGACGCATAACGTTAGTTGTCAAATGTCAACAGAACTCAACTGCACTGTGTTGCCAAGTCTGCGTTTTTTCCCGCGGGTTGTTTTCTATGTCGGCGGGTTGAAGCGACTATTATGTGATATATAGACCCAGGAATGCAAATTTTAACAGCAACCTTGCCAAAATAACACACATTTTACCCCTAAACGCCATTTTTTCCGCCCGAGCTCAGATGTTGTGGGCGGGGCTGAGTTCAGTTGGCATCCATGCTAATACAAACCATTAAATTACACTAAATTATGTTTTTTATAATACTAAATTTACAATAAGGCTACATGATCATATTTCTAATTAGTTTCAAATATATATATAAAACATTGGCTGGCTGTCATAAACATTCTGTTTGTTTGTTTATTTATTTATTTATTTATTACTGTTTATATTTATTTCATTCATTAACTGAAAACAGGATGACTAATCGATTCTTGGGATTTAAGAATTAATATTGTTTTGTAAAAGTGAGAATCTATTAAAATCTATATTTTTTTATAGAGAAATCTATATTTTTTTACCCACCACTAGTGTCAACACTGTTTGCTTTCAGATCATCACTGATATCACACAAGCTTTCAGACTCACTGCATTCAGTAGATAAGAGTAAAACCAATATTGCAGCTAGTTTTTATATTTTGTATAAAAAGAGCTCACAGTCAAAACTCAGTCATTATTCTTGGGTGTGTGGGTTGTTGCCAGGGTTGCTTGTGTGTTTGGTAGGGTGTTTCTTGGGTATTCTGGATGGTCACTAGGGTGTTGCTAGATGTTTCTAGGGTTTTATGGGTAGTTAATAGGGCATTGCTTCATTTTTGGGTGGTTGCCAGGGTATTCCTAAAATATTCTGGGTGGTTGCTATGATGTTGCTAGTCGGTTTAGTTAGTTAGTTGGTTTTATTTATCCCCGTAGGGAAAGTACATTTGCAGCATACTCACACAGACATTTAAAGTGTCACAATTGGCATATACAAACATAATTTAAAACAAATCAATCTAATTTAGAGTTTAAGATAAAATAAGACGAGCAGACCAGCTGGACATCAGTCTGGTATTTCTAAGGTCTACTAGGTTATTGCTGGGTCTTTCTATGGTATTTTGAGTGGTTGCTAGGGCATTGTGTTTAGGTGTTTCTAGGATGTTCACTAGAGTGTTGCTAGGTATTCTGGATGGTTTGCAAGGGTGTTTCTAGGGTATTCTGCTAGATGTTTGGATGGTTGCCAGGGTGTTTATATGGCATTCTGGATAGTTACTAGGGCATTTCTAAGTGTTAAGGTGGTTGCCAGGGTGTTTCCAGTGTATTCTGAGTGGTGACCAGGATGTTGCTAGGTGTTTGCATAGTTCCAGGGTGTTTCTAGGGTATTCTGGGTGGTCGCTAGGGTATTTGTTAGGTGTTTGGGTGGCTGCTAGGGCTTTTCTAGGGTATTTGGTGTGGTTACTAGGGCATCGCTAGGTGTTTGCATAGTTGCCATAGTTGTTTCTGGTATTTTGAGTGGATACTTGGGTGTTTAGGTGGTTGCTAGGGTGTCTCTACGGTATTCTGGGTTGTCACTTGGGCTTTGCTTTGTGAGATGTTTGGTTTGGTGCCATGGTGTTTTTTAGGGTATTATAAGTGGTAACTAGGGCATTGTTAGGCATTTATGTGGTTGCCAGGGTGATTCTTGAGTATTCTGGGTGGTTACTGGTGGCATTTATAGGTCTTTTGCATAGTTGCCAGGGTGTTTCTATGGTATTCTGGGTGAATACTTGTTTTGCTAGGTTTTGCTACAAGGGTCTGTGTCAAGTGGTTGTCCAGACGGGGAAATTGTGCATCTGATCACTTAGTAAAGTAACAGCACACATCACCTCAGCAACTCAAATGATTTGAGGAGGCATTTATTCATCCACTCGTGAAGCACCAACACTTATTAGTGATTTGAAAGCACAAACCCCCATATGAGTAATAGTAACAGTAATGCTCGACATAGCAAACACCACTAATTATTGCTTTGCAGTGAAATGAATCGCAGTGGAGGCAGAAAGAAAAGAGCAACACATGGAAGATCAAGTCGCCGTTTTAATTTAAAAGTGTCACCTTTTTCTTTTAGGGTTGTAGATCAGAAAAAGGTAGAAGTAGGGAAAGACTGAGAGCAAAAGAGAGAGAGAGAGAGAGAGAGAGAGAGAGAGAGAGAGAGAGAGAGAGAGAGAGGGAAAGCACAAGGAAAACTGATGCCCTTTCCTCGAGCTAAATTAACAGGAATCACGTGGAAAACAATCCGAGCCGGGAATGAAAGGGGGGTGGAACCATTAAAATGCGCCCGGGGCGATGGACTGCGCCCAGTATCACTAAAAATGCTCTCACTACAGATGTGCAGGCAGGCTTACAGGCAAACTCTGCTCTTGTTCTATAGCTACAATTAAAATCAACCTCCCTGCCAAAAAATCGGATGGTAGAAAGAGAGAAAAGCAGACATGAACATCAAAGACAGATTGAAATGTGTAGTCAGTAATAAGAATGGTCTCCAAGCCCCGCGGTTCTCCACGGTCCTCTTGTTAATGAGAATTTTTGACCTCTGGTTTGTAAGTTAAACTTGTAATCTTGGTTAATGAAGTAAATCAATCCCAACTTGGAGTGAGCAGCCTTTCCTTCCATCCAGCCTTTCTGTATCCTCGCCTTCTTTCGCTCGTCTTTTTCTTCTCCTCCCATTTTTCCCAGCCTGAGTAAACGCGGGCAGATCTTTCAGCCAGACAAACAGGAAGGCCACGGGTGTGTTGTCTCTTTCTCTTTTTCTGTGTGTGTGTGTTTGTGTGACGTCTACTTGGCGAGCCGTTTCATTTTTGTAGCGCAGCTAAAAGGGCTGGTGGAGGGACACTGTCACAAGAACCAGAGTCTGCGTTTGGCCCCTGCGTTTATTTAAAGTGCCATGCTTTTTACATTTTAGTGAACTTTTATTTTTAACACATTTCAGCTGAAAAGAAAAATTGCTGCAGCTCTTGATGGAAATAAATGTTGTGATGTTTTTCCATCAAGAGCTGCATCAATGTTTGGTCCAGATCTTGCAAGAGTCCAGCAGTGTAAGCACATCCCAAATCCAAACAGTGAGTCTTTATTTTCATTTTTTTTTATTTTTGGCCGGGCATTATGTATAATTGTTCATCACTGAGCTCAAGTCTAGACTTGTGCATGATTAAGTACATAAATATATAAATGACCAGGATTTAATTCCTTGTCCTGATATTCTGCTTCTGGCAGCAGACAAATAAGTCATGGCAATAAAACTTACATTTAAGAAATTATGCTGCAAATTCTCAGAAAAAATATTTAAAGCATGAATACATTAAATAATCAGGACTGACTTAAAGATTCAATGGGGCGATAAAAATGTTTTATTTACTACAGAAAATTATAATGTTTTGATGTATGATAGATTATATAGACTACGTTTCAATAAAAAATAAAAATGATCAACTAAAATACATATTCACTGATCAGGCATAACATTATGACCTTATTGTGTTGGTCCCCTTATGCTGCCGAAACAGCCCTGATCCGTCGAGGCATGGACTCCACTAGACCCCTGAAGGTGTGCTGTGGTATCTGGCACCAAGATGTTAGCAGCAGATCCTTTAACTCCTGTAAGTTGTGAGATGAGGCCTCCATGGATCGGACTTGTTTGTTCAGCACATCCCACAGATGCTCGATTAGATTGAGATCTGGGGAATTTGGAGGCCAAGTCAACGCCTCAAACTCGCTGTTGTGCTCCTCAAACCATTCCTGAAGCATTTGTGCTTTGTGTCAGGAGCATTATCCTGCTGGAAGAGCCACAGCCACCAGAATACCGTTTCCATGAAAGGCTGAACATGGTCTCAGCAATGCTTAGGTAGGTGGAGCGTGTCAAAGTAACATCCACATGGATGGAGGACCCAAGGTTTCCCAGCAGAACATTGCCCAAAGCATCACACTGCCTCCGCCGGCTCGCCTTCTTCCCATAGTGCATCCTGGGGCCGTGTGTTCCCCAGGTAAGCCACACACACATACACACAGCCATCCACGTGATGTAAAAGAAAACGTGATTCCTCAGACCAGGCCACCTTCTTCCATTGCTCCGTGGTCCAGTTCTGATGCTCACGTGCATCAATGAGCCTTGGCCGCCCATGACCCTGTGGCCGGTTCTCCACTGGTCCTTCCTTGGAGCACTTTTGATAGATACTGACCACTGCAGACCGGGAACAGCCCACAAGAGCTGCAGTTTTGGAGATGCTCTGACCCAGTCGTCTAGCCATCACAATTTGGCCCTTGTCAAACTCGCTCAAATCCTTACGCTTGCCCATTTTTACTGCTTCTAACACATCAACTTTGAGGACAAAATGTTCACTTGCTGCCTAATATATCCCACCCACTAACAGGAGCCGTGATGAAGAGATCATCAGTGTTATTCACTTCACCTGTCAGTGGTCATTATGTTATGCCTGATTGATGTATATATAAGCTTACATATATATTGTGGCATATTAATGTAAAAAGCAGTCAGAACATGCGAGTACGACATTTGCAATCTTGTTTTTGGAGAAAGTGAACAAATGCATAACTTCCTTCTAAATTAAAACCAGACGAATTCCCATTGACTGATCCCACCTCATGATTCTCGTTGGACGTGTTTGTTTGCATCTTCCTGCAAATGTTTGTGAGGCTTTTGCAAACAACAATACAATCACCATTTCACGCACAGCCACAAGAGATAATGCATGTGGATTTTTAACTCAATGGTGATTTCAGGGACCACAAGAATTTTGGTAATACACACAGTGTGTGTGGGATCCATTCGAGGGTTCGTGCAGGTCAATGATCTAAATCTGCTCATTGGTTTTCCACACACACTGACCTGCGCCGACACGCATGCCTGTCACACCAGGTCAGAGATAACTTCCTTACATGACTCATTTCATTCGGATGTGTTTTTCGTTATTATTTTTTGGTGCATGAGTTCGTTCCTGTCAGCTGCACCAGACCCACCCGATCCATGTGAATCCAACAGCCGTAAACCAACAGCCAGCATCAAATAAACAATCGTACGTAATGAAAACCACCATTTCACTGACGTTTCTGTCACGTGTAACTCTCCGTCCGAGTCATATATTCCGCCGTTTTCGTGTACACATTTTCATTCATGTTCACAATGCGGTAGATCCTTTCCGTTTCTGCTTCTTGGCCGCATTGGTTTGAAGGTTGAGCTCTGTTAAAAACACCTCACATCCGTATAAAACACCCTCAGTGGTTTTCCTTGCAGCCCAAGAGGGATCGCCGAGGAAGAGAGAAGTTGAAGGCACTATACATCACAGAGGAAAAGGCCGTTTAGTGCCTCAGTTTTCCCTATGGTCCTGTAGAGCGGTGGGGCGACTGGCCTACGGAAGGGTCCGGACAATAGCGCTCTGTATCCCGCCTGGAGGGCCGCCACTCAGCTACATCATGCTTAATAATACATTGGTGTTTTATATAGGATGTCCAGATGGAAAATAATGCAGCAGGAAGGATGAGAAGACCCTGTTCATTTTATATTAAGGTCTCATTTGTTAACATGAGCTTTGTTAAAGGTAGGGTAGGTAAGAATTGATTAAAACACATTTTTTCCAAATTTGTTTAAACATTCTTTATATATCAATACATAATTAAAATGTTAGTACTCTAAAAAAGAAAGTATACATTTTGAGTGTCTGTAGACCTCTCAGGACTGTTTTAAAGACAGCTCATTATTTCCATTCACTCCACCTTCTCCCTTCTGGGCTCTTTCCAAAGCCACGCCCCCAAAATACATGAACGCGCCTCACCGGCCAATCAGCTGGAAGACGCTTTATTGACCTGAGATTAGCGGTGTGCATGAAGTCACATCATGTCAGAATCACATGTAATGAAACATCTAACTTTATCAGTATAAATATAAACAAATAAGATGTCTTTTAGTACTCACTATCCAGCGAGAAAACCGATACTGGTAAAGTTTAAAATGTATTTTTGTTTAATTCGGTAACGAGCTAGTTATATTTATAAGGCAAAGCTAAAAACTAAAAAGCTAAATCCCCCCCCCCCCCCCAATAACATCAGTTATACTGTGATGAAGATGATTTTCGTGTAAGATTCATAACATATACTGTGTTTAGCATGTAAGAGTTTCCATGATGAAAGCATTGTTGATTAGCTGTAGCTAAAGCTAACTTAGTTCTAAAAAAAAGTTCCTGGATGCAGTGTACTAGCTTACACATGCATTTTGTTATCTAAAGTTAAATATTGCGCAATTCAACACGACAGCGATCAACTTGAGCTAAGCATATTGAGTGTTTATCATCTCTACTAATGGCTAAGTGTATAATATTGTAACTTTATGCTAAGTAATGTTATGTCTATATTAGGCAGCTACATGTGCTAGTGATACATGCTTCATGAAAACATAAACTGAAAAAATGTATAATCAAAATGAAAGATGACCTGTCCAGCAGAAATACAGCCAGCAATGAGTCGTTTTTCAGGTCCCTCAGTTCTCAGCATCGTTGGAAAGCCACGCAGATATTTACTCACGTTTGATTTCTTTGTTTATCCAAAGACTTTCTGTGAATTGCCTTTACATGTAGGCCTACTGTCTTCCTTTTTTTGCATTGTTTGCCTCCACTGACTGTAAAACCCGGCACTTTGCATTTTGAATGCTTTTGCTCTTCCTAGGGGTGTGCGCATGTGTGGGCGGAGCCTGTAGCGAAAGCGGTGGTTGCCATGGTAGCGAGAGAGAGTGACAGTCGCCCAAGCCAATCATTTGTTTCATCCCGAACGAAAATAATGAGCAGCGTTTATTGCAGATAAAAAAGTCTAGAGTCACTCAATTTTTATACTCTCCTTTTCAGAGAACTTACATTTTAATTATGTATTGACATATAAAGAAAGTTTAAACAAATTTGGACAAAAGTGTTTTAGATCATTCCTACCTACCCTACCTTTAATGTTAGCTAGTAAAAATACAGTTGTCCATTGTTCGTTCATGTAAACAAATGAAACCTTATTGTAAAGTGTTACTGAAATATCCCTCTTCACTGTAAAAAAAAGTGACTTTTTTTTTCTTTTACAGTGTAGTTGAGTCTTTTTGGTAAAGTTAATACCATGGAATATGATGTGAAATATACAGTCAGACCAAAAATGATTCAGACTCCAGATATATTTTTTTTGGGGGGCACTATAGTTCATTTCTGTAAGTGAGGAGAGCAAAATAAAGTAAACGGTGACATATTATATCCAGTAATCCTTCATACAGTGACTACCAGTAAAATAAGTACCAAAATGGTCCAGACACTTTGAGCTGAGCATGTTTCGCTGAAGTGTTTTCTCTTTAATTGCTGATGTGACCTTTGACCCACAGACTGAAGTAAGTGAAGCATTGCTTGGTCATTGGTTGAGCTAAACTGGTGTTATCTAACCTAACAGCTGATTGGCTGATTATAATCCATTACATCCCTTTCTATCAAAGTGATCTGACATTATCAAGCTGAATCTGTTCTGACAGTTTAACTCTTAGTTATTGTCATATTTTATTAGCATTTTCTAAACTATAGCGAATAAACTGTGATAATGTGAGAAAATGTTGAAGGTGTCTGAATACATTTTTGTTTGACTGTATATGCATAACCACAAATTACTCCTAATCAAGCCTGCAAACTAGGATTCTCCATATTGCTTCTAGTGAAACTTTGCACTTAAAAATGGTTTAAATATACAGTTTTGACAACAAAGTTGAGCCTGAGGCGTGGTACAGATACTCATCTTAAAGAAATTAATTACCTCCCTTGTTAATCTAGATATAATTAAGTTTCTGAAGAATGGATTTCACTGCAGTTTTGCCATGGAGACGCTCCGGCACCAGAGCCAAATCTAGAAGCCGCTGGTCAGGGATGATGGGATATCCTGCTGATGCATTCCCACTGCCCGTCCCACGCTTGTCTGGGAATAAAGCAGGATAAATCCAGCTATGAATCAGAGATTAGCATTAACTCTAGGTGGGTGCAAACGAAACCTGTCAGGAACATGACCGGGACTCAAAGTCAAAAGAAAAAAGTTTATTTTTTACTTTATTTAAGAGTTTTGTGTGGTATTGTCCATGTCACTTAAGTATGTCTTTATGTATTCATATTTTGCTTACAGGAAAATAGATTAAATATTTCCATGCTGCACAGATTTGTCCAATCAGATGCTCTCGATTTAAAATGCCCCTCCCCCTAATGTCATACATGAAGTTTACTGGCTATTTTTTATTTTTATTTTAAAGGCACAAGCTCTTTCAATAGGATACACTGTTCAAACGTTTGGGATCAGTCTCTTCTGCTCACCAAGTCTGTATTTATCTGATAAAAAAACTAATATTAAAATAATAATTTTTAAAATATTTTTACAATGTAATATCACAGTTTTTTATTGTAATATATAGTAAATTGTAAATGATTTCAGTGATCAAAGCTGAATTTATCATCATTACTCCAGTCTTCAGTGTCACATGATCCTTCACTAATCATTCTAACAATAACATTTCTGATAATTATCAATATTGAAATCAGTTCATATTTTCTTCAAATCGTTTTGAAATCTTTACTGTCCCTTTTGTCTAATTTAATGCATCTTATAATACAACTATTAATTTATTTAAAAATATAATAAAATAAAATTATAGTGATCCTAAACTTTTGAATAGCAGTATATATCAACACAGGAAATATTTAATTATTGCAATTAATTATTTTTCATTCAGACATTATTTTCATAACAATTACTCTTTTCTGTAAAGCAAAATATTATATGCACAAAACATATTTCAATAGTGCATACATCCTGAAAAAGCATACATCCTGATAGCATATGTTGTATTTCCTTTAATTTATAAAAAAATCTGATTTAAATAGAAAAATGTTACATAACAACATTTGCAATCATTTCTACTGTAATAAAGTAAAACAAAAAAATATATTACAGTAATTAGCGACCATTGGGAATTCCTCTGAAGTAAAACATCCATATACATTACAGTAATTAAGTTCATTAAGTAAGTAATTGTAATTAATTGACATAATGCATCTTTCAAATTGAATGTCTTTTTTTTGTGTGGTGAAATGTGATTCCCCGAACACCAGCAGTGTGTCTGTTTCAGTGGTTTGTGTTTATGGCGGTTGTTTGTACGGTGCACTAGAGGCCATTGAGTCTTTTGAAGTGAATATGACTGGAATCTGAGTCTGCGCTCTCTCTCGCGCGTCTGTGAAATTAGCCGCGGTCTCGTTGAGCTCTGCTACATTGTGACATTACTGCAAAACACTTTTGTGTTGCTCTCTATTAAAGAATGTTGTTTCTTTTTGATTTTATTATTTGTGTCAGCTACGTTCTGCTGGTGGAAAGGTTGATGCCTGAGGACACAAGCAAGTGAAAATGCTGGAATGATCTTTCATTAAAGGCTGGCAGTGGAAGAGGAAATCTAAGATGGAAAGAGACGTTCAGATGTATGGCGTCCACATAAACGCACCAAACTGTGTCTCCACGCGCTGATTTGATTCACATTTCTTGTCTATAACGGCATGTCGACTTCAAAAACACATGTAGCAGTATTTTGAGAGCCGAAGTTGAATTGATTTTTATAATCAAACTGTTTTCAAACGATTTGCTGCTGGGGAAGTGAGTTACCGTAACCAAATTCAGCCGCAAGTTTCACCTTTACACCTTTCTGCAGCAAATCATCATCACCTATTTATTTTTGGCTAGAACTCAGAGCGGACGTAACGATTCTGGAAGTGACTTTTAATTTGACGGGCCTTCGGTCGCTGCGTTAGGGGAAGGCTTGATTAAAAAGAGGAGCACCATATTGTTTGCAGATGGAGGCGCTTCAGGAGGAGTTGTAATTGAATTTCTGCGTGGAGATGGCAGGCCAAACTCAGCACCTGTCTGGCACCTAATGCTTCAGAGCGACTGGAAAAGGCATTCCGAAATCCAGCTTTGGAATTCTTCTGCGAATGGAATGTTAGGATGATATGACACGATGTCTTCAGTCGCTCATGACCTCATCAAAATGAAGAGAGATTATGCTTATAACAAGATCTGCCAGTGGTGCCCTACAAACTCAGATTGTTATTATGACGCCACAGGCTGATATTTATCTTGTTTTTAAGCACAAACTCACTTTATTTTCATACATTTTTCTTCTTCCAGAGAATTAGACCTATTATAGCCTGACGTGGTCATCCTCAGCTCTAGTCAGAATATGAGTCTGATGCTCCATTGGGCTGTGATTATGGGGCGCGTTTCAACCCAACCAGGAAAGACCTCGATTGGACAGACCTACAACCAATCAGAGCAACGAAGCGAAGCATTGTCAAATGTCAACAGAGCTCAACTGCACTGTGTTGCCAAGTCAGAGTTTTTTTTTCCGCGGGTTGAAGTGACTATTATGTGATATATAGACCCATGAGTGCGAATTTTAGCAGCATCCTTGCCTGAATAACACACATTTTACCCCCAAACGCCATTTTTTTTCCCGGAGAACCCCGCGAGAAGCTATTGTTTAGGGCTAGTAGTTGGCGAGTTGTAAAAACTGGGCAGCCCTGTCTGCTCGTACGCTGAAATAAACGATCTTTGCCGGTGTTGTAAAAAAAGAAAATAATTTAATGATACACAGAGTACTTACCCAACATGATCATCATTTCTGAGAGAAATAGTGAAGGTGAATGCATATACAAACAAGCTCTCCGTTTAGGATTTGAACAAATATAATCCAAGCGCCTTTGATGACGTGATGATTACGGTACTGTTGATCATCTGTCCGTCATCGGCTAAAGCCCGCCCTGATGATCTCATTGGTCCAAACAGATTTTGTGGGCGGGGCTATGTTCGGCTGGAATCCAGGCTAGACCTATTATGCCCCTTTTTACAAGACGTAATATGAGTGTCCCCAGAATGGGTGTGTGAAGTTTCAGCTCAAAATATCCCACAGATTCATGTTGTAAATGAGCATTTTTGAATGGAAGGAAAAACATGCAGTTTTTGTGCATGTATCTTTAAATGCAAATGAGATGCTACTCCCCGCCCCTTATTAAGAAGAGGGAGGAGCCTCAGAATACTCTGCCAAAAACGACAATATCTGTTTGGTTTTGATTATCATCTCTATTACGTGACATTGCAGTTCTTCATCATCATGAATGTTTATTATCTGCATGTGTTTTAAAGCCATATTAGTCTAAACTTCTGATATAACGGTCCAATTACAACACACAAGGTTCTCATAAACACAGTCGGTTATGTCTGTGAATGTAAAGAAATCGCATGTGTATATCTGATCTGTGTATTAAAGTGTACTCATAAATGCCAAAAAATCATTAGGATATTAAGATCATGTTCAATTAAGATATTTTGTAAATGTCCTACTGTAAATATATAACAAATGTATTAGTAGTAATATGCATTGGTAAGGACTTCATTTGGACAACTTTAAAGGAGATTTTTAGAAAGTTGCCAAATATTGTCCTATCCTAACAAATTTCAAATCTCAATTTAAAAAAAATCGACCCTGTTTTTGGGGTCCAGGGTCACATTTAATCATGCTCTTTTTACCCAACTGAGGCGAAGCTTTCATGAGCACCTGAAATATCTCCCATGTGTAGTGGGCGTAAAGAAACACTTCCCTGTGTAAAACTCAAAAGAAAAAGAAAAATTGAAAATCACTCACTGCTCTCGACTGAATAGCTTTAATAAATAAATTTCATACTTGAATGTTCTGGCGATGAGATAAACATAGCAGACTGTGTACAGCTCACTGGGGGCGGGGTCTATGATAATATGGGCGGAGCCTAATCATACGCAACGTCACATTGCATAGAAACTGTAAACGGCTTGTTCTGAAACACTGCTTATGGTTTATAGGGATTAAAGAAGAGGAGTGTGTGGATTTTTACCATTTATAGGGTGGTTGTGTACACACACATTTATGTTCTAACCCCATGTAAAAGTGAATTGTGCACATATCATGTCATACCATTGTCTTCTCAAGTAAATATATCTTGATTTTAAGTTGTTTATATATTTGTACTGGAAAACAAGTCAAGAATTCCTCATGAGAAAATCAGCTTTTGCAGTGATAGTTTGAGTTTCCCTGTGAAATCCTGGCGTGGTGTAATTAGGTCAGTCGTTTAGTGCATTAATGAGGGTTAATTGCGCGGCGTCTGATCTGTGCTCTCTCCGCCACACATGAGCTGCTTTTCCATACCTCCAGTATAAATGTCCATTCATACGCCTCTTTTCCTGTTTAACGCAGCACCAGTGATCCGTGCGGAACGCCTAGCGTGTGATATGTTTTTAATAAAACACACTCGACGTGTCCAGCCGAGTTTTCCCTTGCAAAAATAGCGTCTAACACAAGAAATCTCCAGTAATCTCCTCCAGTGTTCCCGCTTCCGATGAGCATATGGCGTGTAGATTGTGTTTTGATGCGACGTGTTTTGTTTTGCGTGGCGCGGCTAAAATTAGCCGAAGAGAGGGCTGGAGTGAATAAACAAGCCAATCCATTAGCGTGGACGGGTTATTGGCTTATTTCGCCTCTTCTGAGGGCGGCCCATTAAAAGTGGTAATGTGTGCCCGCAGCTCTGCCCGAGGGACTCGTCGGAGGCCAGGGAGGAATATTTCACATGCATCAGGCGCCTGAATTAAATAGACCAATGTTCCCTAAAAAGACTGAAGTACATCTCTTTCTGATGTGCGTCTCGGGCAAAAAAAATTCATTGATCTTGGAATGTCCCTTGGCAATTATAAAATATTAAATCCAAGTCACACTTTTTGGCTCAGCTTAATTCCTCCTCTCTCTCTCTCTCTCTCTCTCTCTCTCTCTCTCTCTCTCTCTCTCTCTCTCTCTCTCTCTCTCTCTCTCTCTCTCTCTCTCTCTCCCATCTCTCGCTCGCTCTCCCGCTGTTCATTGCTTCCTCCATTTGATCAGTTTTAAAAAGTTTGCAATGTTTTCTAATGGAAAGAATCCCAGTAGTGCTGCGTAAAGCGTTCAGTTCAGATCCCGATTATCGGTTTTGGCAGCAGATGTCACGAAAGGTTTTGTTTGAGATGATAAATATCTGTGTCCTCTGAGATGTCGGCACCGTCCGTGGCTAATTGGCCAAATAATTAAATTTAACCGTGATCTTAATAAATATATTCAGCCAGCTGTTTGACGGGCCGCACAGTTCATTAGAGCCGGTGTGTGTTTGTGATTCGGGTAATTAAGATTTAGAATCGATCATCAGATGCATAATGCAGGAGTCAGTAATCCGTGTGCAGGGACTCCTGCCTTTCCTCGATCCGCCTGCTAAGAGCCGTTTACCTCACGGCCTGCTGGGGGATTTTATTTAGAGAGCCTAATTAACTCTCAGATTTCACATTTTCTTTTTCCTCCCTGCCTTTTTGGCTAAACTATACGCCATTTTGACTAAATTAAATTGTGTTCAAAGGTTTTGTAAATACATTTATAGTGTAATTAATATGCATGTGAACATGTTAAATGTGTTTGGCTTGTTCAGAAACAGTTGTAAATCTACAAATGAATGAACTCATGTCAGATTGCTCGTGTGTGTGTGTGTGTGTGTGTCTGAAACCTGCAGATGGTAATTATAAAGCACGCTACGGCATCAAACCAGCATTCAAACGCTCTTATTTTCTGCAGCCGCCCAAATCATAGTCACTCGCACCAAAGTTTCTCCTTTCTACATCTGTCATATTGCTGTCTGAAGAACCCAGACATGTATTTTTTAACAATCCATAAATTATGTATTCTGAACCGTAATGAACACAGTTGAGCGATGTTCTCTGTGATCTCGCTCTGAAGAAGATCTGATATTTCCCTCACTTTCAGACTATTCATTACGTGTTCAGGTCGATGTGTGTGTGAATGCGTGGAAATATGCACAGATATTTTGCCTGATATTGTTAGATACGATAAATCTATACTATTATGTATTGTTAAAGTCCCCATGAAATCAAAAAAAGTTTTTGGGGGGAGAATTAATAATTCAAAACTTAGTCTCAATAGGAATAGGAAATAGGCCAATAGGAATTAATGATTTTGATGACATCACTCTGCACTGTAGTCTCTCATCAGATTTTCTGTCCAATCAAACACTCTCTAGAATCTGAAGCCCCGCCCCCTAAATTATAAACAGACACTGAAGCTGCGGCCGAAATCACTCACCTGTGTTAAAAGCACTCACATTTACTGTTTTCTACATGGCACAGTGCACTATATAGGGGATAGGGAACGATCAGACGGTGCACTATATAGGGGATAGGGAAGGTTCAGACAGTGCACTATATAGGGGATAGGGAACGATCAGACGGTGCACTATATAGGGGATAGGGAAGGTTCAGACAGTGCACTATATAGGGGATAGGGAACGATCAGACTGTGCACTATATAGGGGATAGGAAACGATCAGACAGTGCACTATATAGGGGATAGGGAACGATCAGACAGTGCACTATATAGGGGGTAGGGATCGATCAGACAGTGCACTATATAGGGGATAGAGAACGCTCAGACAGTGCACTATATAGGGGATAGGGAACGATCAGACAGTGCACTATATAGGGGGTAGGGATCGATCAGACAGTGCACTATATAGGGGATAGAGAACGCTCAGACAGTGCACTATATAGGGGATAGAGAACGCTCAGACAGTGCACTATATAGGGGATAGGGAACGATCAGACAGTGCACTATATAGGGTATAGAGAACGCTCAGACAGTGCACTATTTAGGGGATAGGGAACGATCAGCCAGTGCACTATATAGGGGATAGGGAACGATCAGCCAGTGCACTATATAGGGGATAGGGAGCGATCAGACAGTGCACTATATAGGGAATAGGGAACGATCAGACAATGGACTATATAGGGGATAGGGAACGATCAGACAGTACACTATATAGGGGATAGGGAACGATCAGACAGTGCACTATATAGGGGATAGGGAACGATCAGACAGTGCACTATATAGGGGATAGGGATCGATCAGACAGTGCACTATATAGGGGATAGGGAACAATCAGACAGTGCACTATATAGGGGGTAGGGATCGATCAGACAGTGCACTATATAGGGTATAGGGAACGATCAGACAGTGCACTATATAGGGGATAGAGAACGCTCAGACAGTGCACTAGTTAGGGGATAGGGAACGATCAGACAGTGCACTATATAGGGGATAGAGAACGCTCAGACAGTGCACTATATAGGGGATAGAGAACGCTCAGACAGTGCACTATATAGGGGATAGAGAACGCTCAGACAGTGCACTATATAGGGGATAGAGAACGCTCAGACAGTGCACTATATAGGGGATAGAGAACGCTCAGACAGTGCACTATATAGGGGATAGAGAACGCTCAGACAGTGCACTATATAGGGGATAGGGAACGATCAGCCATTGCACTATATAGGGGATAGGGAGCGATCAGACAGTGCACTATATAGGGAATAGGGAACGATCAGACAATGGACTATATAGGGGATAGGGAACGATCATACAGTGCACTATATAGGGGATAGGGAACGATCAGACAGTGCACTATATAGGGGATAGGGAACGATCAGACTGTGCACTATATAGGGGATAGGGAACGATCAGACAATGGACTATATAGGGAATAGGGAACGATCAGACAGTGCACTATATAGGGGATATGGAACGATCAGACAGTGCACTATATAGGGGATAGGGAACGATGAGAAAGTGCACTATATAGGGGATAGGGAACGATCAGACAGTGCACTATATAGGGGATAGGGAATGATTAGACAGAGCACTATATAGGGGATAGGGAACGATCAGACATGGCACTATATAGGGGATAGGGAACGATCAGACAGTGCACCATATAGGGGATAGGGAATGATCAGACAGTGCACTATATAGGGGATAGGGAACGATCAGACAGTGCACTATATAGGGGATAGGGAACGATCAGACAGTGCACTATATATAGGGGATAGGGAGCGATCAGACAGTGCACTATATAGGGGATAGGGAACGATCAGACAGTGCACTATATAGGGGATAGGGAATGATTAGACAGTGCACTATATAGGGGATAGGGAACGATCAGACATGGCACTATATAGGGGATAGGGAACGATCAGACAGTGCACTATATAGGGGATAGGGAAAGGTCAGACAGTGCACTATATAGGGGATAGGGAATGATCAGACAGTGCACTATATAGGGGATAGGGAACGATCAGACAGTGCACTATATAGGGGATAGGGAACGATCAGACAGTGCACTATATAGGGGATAGGGAACGATCAGACAGTGCACTATATAGGGGATAGGGAACGATCAGACAGTGCACTATATAGGGGATAGGGAACGATCAGACAGTGCACTATATAGGGGATAGGGAACGATCAGACAGTGCTCTATAAAGCCATTATACAACAACACAAAAAAGACCCTTCGCTTTTGAAATACAATGTGAAAATTTGTGTTTTGGCTAATGGATGACAATGCATTTCAGTAAGATACATCACTTTAAATGCATATAATCAATCCCTCTATCATGCACTCTTTAATAGCTTTTGTTTCTGTGCTTAAAGGTTTAAATCTTTGCATTAATTTATGCTGTCCCTTTAAGTTAGTGCTGCCATACCGCAAAGTTTAAACAAGCATCCACAATTAAATATCGAGTGCATAAATAAACTATTTGGTAACAATATCATGCAGTCCTAGTCTACATGTCATCATACACATATGCTCATAATTACGTGGCGTTGACTGTGTTTGAACACACCTACATGATTGACATGTCTCTTATGGGTGGTCTGGGCACAAAACTCTTCATGGGCTTGTGTTACTCTGTGTATCTAAACCAATTTATTGCTTTCCTCTCTGGGCACACAATCATGTTTTATTCCTGTGCTTTGTGTTTTATTGCAGCACAATAGGAAAGGTTAATATCTCTCTAAATCCTTATTGTATTCATGCACATTCATGCATTAGTTCTTCTTCAGTGTGTGTGTTTGTGTTGTGAAGCTGTTTGGATATCAGACGATGCTCTAGGTGTTTTCCCACAATGCCGATGGGCTTCCCCCGCCCAACGTCCCGCCTCAGGTACAGGAAGACTTCAGCACTTCCTCCTGCAAACTTGTGCAATTATCACTGCAAGAGTGTAGATTTAAACCGAGTCAATATGTAGATAAGGTTTGCGCATACATACAAAGGAAGTTGGATTTGGTGTGTAAAGCGATGCAGGTATGAGGCGTCCCCGCCGGCCTTCTGTGATGAAACAGGCAAAGTTTCACGATTTCTGTTTAGCACTGGATTTTGGCACCAAGCTCTTGCTTAACACAGTGAGTTTGATGTGTACATCAATATAATAGTGTTTTGAATCATGCTTTTGCATTGTAAATGAAACCATCTAAAGATGCTCTAATGTTCCTGAACTTCCCATGCAAGCGATGAAGACCCTTTCACATCACACCAAGACTTCAAACGTCATGCATCACTTTGATTTCCACATGCATTGACACAAAAAGATGACTTTAACATTCTAGTTGCATAAATGTACACTGCCGGTCAAAAGTTTTTGAATAATTATGATTTTTAATTCAGAAAAATATAATCTTCTGCTCACCAAGGCTGTATTTATTTGATCAAACATACAGTAAAATATTGAAAAATTATTACAATTTAAAGTGCATATTTCTATGTGAATATATAGTAAAGTGTAATTTATTCCTGTGATCAAAGCTGAATTTATCATCATTACTCCAGTCTTCAGAGTCACATGATCCTTCGCTAATCATTCTCATATGAGGATGTGATGATCAAGATTATTATCAGTGTTGAAAACATTCTGCAGCTTCATATTTTGTGGAAACCATCATGCATCATGCAGTATTCTTTAATGAATAGAAAGTTCAAAAGAAGAGCATTTGTTTTAGAATATTTTGCAATTTCATTGCTGTCATTTTTGATCAATTTATTGCATCCTTGCTGAATAACAACATAATATAACATTTTACAGCACAACTGTTTTCAACATTGATGATAATCATAAATGTTTCTTTAGCAGCAGATCCTCATATGAGAATGATTAGTGAAGGATCATGTGACACTGAAGACTGGAGTAATGATGATAAATTCAGCTTTGATCACAGGATATAAATTACGTCGGAACATAAATTCACATAGAAAACAGCTATTTTAGATTGCAAAAATATTTCACAATTTTACTTTATATTTGATCATATCAAACGTCTTTTAAAAGCATAATTACACCGTTTGACCTGCATGCAACTCAACACCGGCGGCTGTACTGTAGCTCTATAGAGTTCAGTGCATTGGGGATCATTGATGTGAGTCGTATGAAAAGGCCTTAAGAGTCTTTGTTCTTTTCTGGGACGCAATCATATTAAACATGGCTGTTATTGCATGAACAAAAGTTTGAGAAGTTGCAGACCTAAAGAGTCTACACAGTCCCAGTAGGTACACAAATGCTGAATAGAAGTGGGACTCTTCTACACCTCGTGAAAGGGCAAACGGTTTGGCTCTTCTGAAGCTTTTTCAAACGTTCACGAGCTCTCCGTGGTGCGCGCGCATGCTTTATTCATTTGGAGTGAGATGTTTTGAGTCTTTGCCGAGACACATTTGACAGCTCTGGGTGGATCATTGTCTTGATGTGCGGGCCTCGGTCGCCACATCGGCGTTAAAAGAGCGTTTTGATGCTCTGCGAACAGGCTCCGGCTCCCCCGCGTTCACGCTCAAAAATAACTCTTCCGTGCAGCGCTTTCCCGTAACGACCCTATTAGAGATTGTTTTCCTTCTGTCAGGTCACCCTTGTTGGAGGTTCTTAGGTTCAAATGTTTTTCTGCCAAGTGTTGTAGTTCAGTTTCACAAAGACATCAAAAAGTGTTTGGAAGTGGCTTTTGGGAACCTCCTGCGACGCATCGCTCTTTTAACTTTTCCGTTGTTATCTTTAGCTCCTCCTTCAATTAAATTTTAAAACAGCCGTAGAAATGACTCCCCACCACGGCGTTTAAAATGCGAGGACGGCAAAACCAACAAGGCCTCATTAGCGGGATCTTCTGAGGACCGTCGTTTAGACTCGATACTCATTACGCCGACTTCCCGTTGGAACTCTAATTGGGTTCGTTTTACATGTGAAACGCTTTCAATTTTTAATGTGCCACTTTTTAAAGTTCCACAACTGCCAAAGATGCTCGTTCTTCTTTTAATGGGCTGTGAGTTTTTCTGCGTTGAGTCAGAGGAGATCAGGGTCAACGCGGATGGCGATGGAAAATGCCACGATTGGCTCATGTGTTCGGGTCGTGTTCCCCTGTTTATCTTCACGCAACTTTGTCGGCTGAGCGGTTCTGCTCAGAAGAGTTTGTTTCTAGACAACTGCTCTGTTTATAGGAATAAATAGTCACATTACAGCCGGTTCTGAGAGGAACTTTCTGATCTCCCCCCCCCCCGAACGAACTTCCAGTTAATTATAGTTCCTGCTCAGTTTCACTGTGTTTCCCTCAAAACTTGTGTTTGCTAGAAAAATAATGACTGCTAATTAGCCCTTTTGTTCAGCGTCTAGCTACTTTGTTGCTCTCAGGGTCTGAAAACCGAGGGACGGGGAAGTTTCCTAGCAAGGAAAGTTTGTTTGCCAGGGAAGTTTCCGGGCGTTTAGCTCGATGACCCCTTCGGAGATGCGCTTCGGGAAGAGCTTTCATCTTGAGCCGTAACCTGTGGACGCTCCGACTCAAGGCGATCGCTATTGCAGCTTTGTCTACTAATTAGAAAATTCCTGACCTCCAGCAAAATGTTTTAATTATGTGTTGTTTCAACGAGTTTGTCGATTTAATCCACACTCTTGAGTGGGTGTGCAGACGAACCGACACGTCTCTCTCTCTCTCTTTCTCTCGTCTTCTGTCCGTCGCACATGACCTCGTGGCCGTTCTTCATCGCCATGTTTGTTTTCACATGCTTAAGTAGCCAAACAAGATGCTCATGAGGAGCCGTTTATGTGGGTGTGAAGCGAAACGATGCGACAGGGCTGCTCGCACGGAGAGCTCGG
This sequence comes from Pseudorasbora parva, assembly GCF_024679245.1. NCBI lineage: Eukaryota > Metazoa > Chordata > Actinopteri > Cypriniformes > Gobionidae > Pseudorasbora > Pseudorasbora parva. The sequence continues at coordinate 43,262,887 of NC_090187.1, forward strand.
TGTCTGTGAGTCAGTGCTGCGCGAGGCATGAAAGGGTTAAGGAGCGAGTGAGAGGGGATGCTGAGAGCGCGGCTGCTGCAGAACATAGCCGTGTTCGTGCGAAGGCAAGTCATTTCCCGAAACACTGCAGACACTGCGCCTCAGGCGCTCTGAAACCTTTGGAGACCAAAATGGCTTGCAGGAGTTAGAAGTAATAAGGTGGTTTTTTTTTTTCGCCTTCTTTCTCCTTGACTGAAATTCTGCAGTTGCTATGCATTGCCATGGCCGTGTTTTTCCTTGTGTTTTATGTCAGGCATTAAGATGCTTACCAGCCCGCCATTTTTGAGATTTGTTGCTCTTTAGTTGGGCAGCGAATTGCAGTTGTTTGTTTTGAATGTAATTCTGCCATTTTTCATCAAGATCAGACGAGCATGACCCCATGTTTCCCTTTTCCAGTATTTACCCTACATAAAATCTAATACAGCAACAAATATGAGCTGACTTGCTCTTTGATATTGCAGCTTTTTTCCCTTGTTGTTTAACAAAATTGCACATTCAGCCTCTTTCGGACCATGAGGCCTAATACAGTTTTGGACTTAATACTATGGTGAACTGTCTTTGACTATCTGTGTGTAGTATCACAGTATTACCTGGGATATATATATATATATATACAGCTCTGGAAAAAAATATTTTTATAAGAGATATTTTCATTTTATATATATAACAATGACACGGTAAAAGTGTTACCCATTTATCTTATTTTGTATTTAATAAAAACACTTTTTTTCATATATATGTTACATGGTGTGATATTTTACCATGGTTCCAACATAGTACTATTTTCTAAGCGAGTGAAAGACCTCAATTAGCATTTTCATCGCTTTTCACATTGACTATTTTATGAGCCTCACCAGAGACCAAAACAATAAAATAAATGTACTTGAAGTATTTTAAAAAAACAGTATTTATAAGAGTATGGGTGTAATTTGTGCTATTTTAATTATTTTCCCTCCATTAGTTAATTTTGAAAGGCCCTGTATTGTGACAAATTAATCAAGTAAAATTTGAAGTATAAAGACACTCACCTAAAGGATTATTAGGAACACACACTAATACTGTGTTTGACCCCCTTTCACCTTCAGAACTGCCTTAATTCTACGTGGCATTGATTCAACAAGGTGCTGAAAGCATTCTTTAGAAATGTTGGCCCATATTGATAGGAGAGCATCTTGCAGTTGATGGAGATTTGTGGGATGCACATCCAGGGCATGAAGCTCCCGTTCCACCACATCCCAAAGATGCTCTATTGGGTTGAGATCTGGTGACTGTGGGGGCCATTTTAGTACAGTCAACTCATTGTCATGTTCAACAAAAGAATTTGAAATGATTCGAGCTTTGTGACATGGTGCATTATCCTGCTGGAAGTAGCCATCAGAGGACGGGTACATGGTGGTCATAAAGGGATGAACATGGTCAGAAACAATGCTCAGGTTGGCCGTGGCATTTAAACGATGCCCAATTGGCACTAAGGGGCCTAAAGTGTGCCAATAAAACATCCCCCACACAATTACACCACCACCACCATCAGCACAGTGGTAACAAGGCATGATGGATCCATGTTCTCATTCTGTTCACGCCAAATTCTGACTCTACCATCTGAATGTCTCAACTGTCCAAGTTTGGTGAGCTTGTGCAAATTGTCGCCTCTTTTTCCTATTTGTAGTGGAGATGAGTGGTACCCGGTGGGGTCTTCTGCTGTTGTAGCCCATCCGCCTCAAGGTTGTGTGTGTTGTGGCTTCACAAATGCTTTGCTGCATACCTCGGTTGTAACGAGTGGTTATTTCAGTCAAAGTTGCTCTTCTATCAGCTTGAATCAGTCGGCCCATTCTCCTCTGACCTCGAGCATCAACAAGGCATTTTCTCCCACAGGACTGCTGCATACTGGATGTGTTTCCCTTTTCACACCATTCTTTGTAAACCCTAGAAATGGTTGTGTGTGAAAATCCCAGTAATTGAGCAGATTGTGAAATACTCAGACCGGCCCGTCTGGCACCAACAACCATGCCACGCTCAAAATGGCTTAAATCACCTTTCTTTCCCATTCTGACATTCAGTTTGGAGTTCAGGAGATTGTCTTGACCAGGACCCACACCCCTAAATGCATTGAAGCAAATGCCATGTGATTGGTTGATTAGATAGATTAGATTTGATTAATGAGAAATTGGAACAGGTGTTTCTAATAATCCTTTAGGTGAGTGTATATAGTCTCTCAGTTAAAAGGGCTGTATGTAGAATTCAGAAACCCTTGTTATTAGCTACACTGGTGGCCATTGAACTGCAGCCAGTGACTTATTACTCGTGCTCGCACTTGTACAAATATAACACACAAGGAAATGTGATTCAAAGGCCCGATTATACTGGCGGCAAAGTTTTTTTAGTTTTTCACTTGGAAGTTGTAAATACCTTTGCAGCGATATAGTGTTAATGAATGTCCAGACGGCATCCACACTGCTGAGAGCGAATATGTGCTGCACACTTTCCTCACAACAACAAAAATAAACACACCAAAAATGAGAAACAGCGGTTCAGAAAGCATCTGATCAGAGGCATGCGGATATGTTTGCACCACTACTGCGATTTACTGGCATCATGTCAACAGATGAGCTCATTAAACATAAGTTTGATTATAAAGTATATTTGAGACTATAGACTGTATAGATCTGGCTATGTGAGACTATAGTTTAAATGAATCCCCTTTCTTTGCATGACACGTAGACATTACAGTCCAGAAAGACTCTTTCGCTGTTATATTTTGGCTGATGCCGATAACTGATAATAATTCATATTTGAAAGACAATAAATGATATACGGATGCACCGATATGAAAATTATGGCCAATACAATAATTATTTATATTTGAAAGCCGAAAACTGATATGATGTTAAACTTAAGGATGCACTGATCTGAAAATTATGGCTGATAGGATAACCAATAATTATTCATATTTGAAGGACAACTGATACGATACTAAACATACGGATGCACCAATATGAAAACTATAGAAGATACCGATAACTATTCATATTTGAAAGCCAAAAACTAATATCTTAACCATATGGATGCACCTATATGAAAATGATGGCTGATGCGATAACGGTTAATTACTGTATATTTGAAAGCCGGAAACGGATATGATGTTAAATATATGGATGCATTGATATGGTCGATGCCGATAACCGATAAATATTAATATTTGAAAGACAATAACTGATATTAAACATAGGGATGCACTGATATAAAATAATGGCCGATAACCGATAATTATTAATATTTGAAAGACAATAACTGATATGATGTTAACCTTATGTGTGTACCGATATGGAAATTATGGCCGATAACTGATAATTATTCGAATTCGAATTATTTGAAAGACGATAACTGATAAGATATGGATGTACTGATATTAAATTATGGCAGATACCTATAACCGATAAAAAATAAAGTAGCCTATGTGACAAAAAAGTGTCTCTGCTCAAGGAAATAATCCATTATTTATCGCCTTTAATATATCGGCCACATTTTCTTTATGGGCCAATACCGATAACATACAAAAAATGAACATATAACAGCCGATACCGATATGGTGGCTGATAGATCGTGAATCCCTATTGTACATTATTCACTATTGTATGAGTTTCCCACAAAGCAAACTGAATATTATAAAGGTGTGTGTTAGAACAGCTCTCTCAATCTTCTCTGACCCTTTGATTAACAGAAAGCCCAAAACAAAGCCGTCTTCATCCTTTTCTCCTGCCTTTGTTACTCTTGGCTGCCGTAACGCGGTTCAAAGTGAGGGCTCCACGTATAATCCGCGCAATATACATCTGTGAATTATTATTGTAATTCTTTATACGTTTATTGGAGCTGAATAAACTCCACATCAAATACATCACCCGGGCGATGTCGAAAACGCCTCGGGCTAATCACTCAACATCTGCTAACTCTTTCAAAATGTCCTCATCGGCCTTTTCTCCTGGCAAAGGAGTAGGAGAGGAAAAGTGAGAGGGAATTTCTGGTCTTAATTAATGGCCGTTGCCGGTTCGGGCCCCGCGGCGAGGCTGGTGTGGGCGCTCTGAGCGTGGGGAGAGGGGAGGCCAGGGTCGCTCTAATGCAACATGGAGCTAGACATGTGGGAAAGCTTTGGCTCTTGGCTCGGCCTCAGACGCTCTGACATGATGGGAGGGCCTCGCTCACACACTCCTGATGACAGTGAGAACGAGAGAGCGCTGAAGTCCTAATGGAAACTCAGAAGTCATCCTGTCTGAAGTCATTCTCAGACCCTGCATGACGGTGAACGTTAGCGCTGTGCTGCTTGTGTGTGTGTCTGGTTTCATCCAACTTTTTGGTTGGATACATGCCTTGGTCACCTTTCACCCCAAATTGAATAAGAAGTATTTTTGCATAAATGAAGACTATTTTAGGAATAGGCTTTTATTTTATTTCATTATTTGATTTATTTCATTTTATTTTATAATTTTTTTTATTTCATTTTTATTTTATTTTATTAAATTGTTTTTCTTTTTTAATATAATTTAATTAATTGTATTATTTCATTTCATTTAATTATTTTGTATTTCATTAAAAAATTATGTTTTTACATATTTTTATTTTTGGTTCATATTACAGTGAAAACGTCTCGGTTACGTATGTAACCCTAGTTCCCTGAGGGAACGAGACGCTGCGTCGAAACGCTGTGAGAACGCCTCTGCGTTAATGCGTCGTGAAGCGCCTGTAGAACCATTCCATCGGAAAAAAGATCGATCGTCGCCGACGTGATGACGTCGCCGACGTGATGACGTCATCAACCGGAGACTATAAAAGGTCCGCGAACACAAACAGGAACTAGCTTCTGATAAAGCCTGAAGTAAGTGATCACGGACACGCCGGGAGTATGGCAGAGCGACGCAGCGTCTCGTTCCCTCAGGGAACTAGGGTTACATACGTAACCGAGACGTTCCCTTTCGGGGAACTCGAGCTGCGTCGAAACGCTGTGAGAACGCTTATACCCACATCGCCATAGGACCAAGTGTCTCGTATGTGTGAAGCCGAAGCGCACACGGTTACGAGAGTACCTGTGCCCCAACTGTAGATGCCAGGTCTAGTTCATAGAACCTGACGAAAGTTAAAGGAGACGACCATCCGGCCGCGTTTACAAATATCGTGGAGGGACGCCCCCGACAAGAGTGCTTAAGAAGCAGCCATACCCCTGGTTGAATGCGTCCGGACAGCCAGTGGAGACTGCTGCCCGGCCGCCTCATAAGCAAGTGAGATGGCCTCGACCACTCACTTGCTCATCCTCTGCTTAGATACTGGGGCCCCTTCTTAGGGGGCCCGAAACAGACAAACAGCTGATCAGTTTTCCTCCACAGCTTTTTGGCAGCTCTGTGGACATAGTATCTAGTGCTCTAACAGGGCACAGCAGATTAATCTTCCTGGTCTGACGTCGTGAAAGGAGGAGGACAGAATGCTTAAAGAGTAATGGGGCCCCGTGGGCTCGAGGAACCTTGGGGACATAACCCGGCCTGGGATGAGAAAACCCCGGCACAAACTCTAGACATGAGTGCATAACAGGCCTCAACCTTAAAGTGCCACGGAGGAAACGTGTAATCAGAGGGTGTCTTCCCAAGACACTCCACCCAAAGGGACGTGGACGGCACCCAAGGCCGCCACGTACGCCTCTATTGTGGAGGGGGTCAACCCTGCCGAGAACCTTGCCTGCAGAAACTCCAGCACTGTACCAACCGGGCAGTTAACTGGGTCCCACTGGCGTTCTCTGCACCATGCTGAGAAAAGTTTCCCTTTCAGAGCGTACAGTTTCCTCGTGGACGGAGCTCTGGAGTGAAGGATGGTCTCTACGACCTCGGCCGAGAGACCTTCCTCTATGAGCCTAGCCCCCTCAGAGGCCAGGCCCACAGTTACCACATCTCTGGGCGTGGGTGCAGGAATCTCCCGCCCGCCTGAGAGAGTAGATCCCTCCTGGTCGGAATCTCCATCGGAGAGCCTTCCAGAAAAGATATCAGGTCCGAAAACCATACTCGGGTCGGCCAGTACGGAGCCACTAGGAGTACCTGGGCCCCGTCCCGGCGTACCCTCTCCAGAACTCCTGGAAGCAAGACAATCGGGGGGAAGGCGTACAGAGGTAGCCTCGGCCACCCCTGTACCATGGCATCCAACCCCAGGGGCTGGATGGGTCAGAGAAACCACTGCGGGCAGTGCAGAACTCTCCGCCGAAGCAAATAGCTCCCATATACCTTCCATAGGAGCTCCACCACTTCTGGGTGGAGTCTCCATTCCCCGGGCCTCGGCCCCTGCCTCGACAGGCTGTCTGCTTCCTGATTCAGGACCCCCGGGATATATACTGCTCTGACTGACAGCAATTTCCCTTGGGCCCACAGGAGGATCCGATGTGCCAATTGTCCACCGGACGGGACCTCAGACCCCCCTGGTGATTTATATAGACGACCACCGATGTGTTGTCTGCACATGGTGGCCCCTTGAGGTCGGGCAGGAACTGTTTCAATGCAAGAAACACTGCGAGCATCTCTAGCCGATTTACGTGCCAGTGCCGCTGATGTTCCTGCCATAGACCCTGGGATGAGCGACCACTCATGGTCGCCCCCCCAGCCCGTGAGAGAGGCATCTGTCGTTAGCGTTACGCGACGAACATGAGCCCCCAACACGGGACCCTGAGCAGGTTTTTCCACATGACCAGAGCACGTAGGCATCGCCGCGTGACTTTGATCGTGCGGAGCGGATTTCCCCTCGGGGAGAACCCTTTTGTTTTGAGCCACCACTGCAGTGGCCTCATGTACAGTAGGCCAAAAGATATCACGTTGGACGCTGCTGCCATGAGACCTAACAGTTTCTGGAACCGTTTCACAGTGACGGCTCGGCCTAGCTTCTGTTCTTTGGCGGCTGCCAGGATCGATGCTATGCGTGTTGGCGATAATTGCGCCCGCATAATTACCGAGTCCCAGTTCACACCTAAAAAAGTGGTTCTCTGAGCCGGAGAAAGCACACTCTTCTTGGCGTTCAGCCTCCACCCCAGTTTCGACATATGGGCGAGAACAGCATCTCGATGCTGAACCGCCATCTGCTCTGTATTCGCTAGAATCAGCCAGTCGTCGATATAGTTCAGTATGCGGATGCCCTGTAGACGCAGCGGCGCCAGAGCTGCATCCACACACTTGGTGAACGTGCGGGGTGACAGTGCTAGACCGAAGGGAAGTACACGATATTGGTATGCCTCTCCCCCGAAGGCAAACCTCAGGAACTTCCTGTGATGTGGAAGGATGGAGACATGAAAATACGCATCTTTGAGGTCTATGGTAACAAACCATTCCTCCGATTTGACCTGCGCTACAATCTGTCTGAGTGTAAGCATCTTGAATTTGAGCTTGGCCACCGAGCGATTCAATAGCCGCAGATCTAATATCGGGCGTAAGCCCCCATCCTTCTTCGGCACGATGAAGTAACGGCTATAAAAGCCAGACTCCCTGCTGGGAGGGGGAACCCTCACTATAGCCCCTTTTTGCAGGAGTGTCTCTACTTCCTGTGCCATTACCAGAGCCTGCTCCGGGCCCACCTCTGTAGGTAGGACACCGCAGAAAGGAGGTGGCCGACTTCTGAACTGAATGGCGTACCCCTTTTCTATTATCTGCAGGACCCACTGAGATATATTCGATAGACGTTTCCACTCGTCTAGAAAATCTACTAAGGGAACCAGCCTCTCGAGGCTGGCCTCTGGTGTATTTTGAGCAACAAGCACAGTGCCCTGAAGCGGCGGACCGGCAGGGAACGACTGACTTGACTGCTCGGGAGCCCCCCGAAGGGGGAGCGGACCACCCTCGAGTGGCCCGCGGGGACCGTCTGCGCCCCGGCATTGCGGCGGGGTTGGCAGCGCGGCCCCCAGAGGGCGCTGCAGGACAACGGGTACCGTAGGCAGAGGTAAACACCGTTTCCCTTCGGAGGGGACTACCCTCAGCGTCCTTTTGTTTCCCCTGCCCTCCGAGGAGGGGGCGGACCACCCTCAGGTGGCCCGCGGAGACCCTCTGCGCCCCGACATTGCGGCGGGGTTGGCAGCGCGGCCCCTTGAGGGTACCGAAGGAAGACGGGTACCGTATGCTGAGGTAAGCACCGTCTTCCCACGGAGGGGAAACTAAGGGAACCAGCCTCTCGAGGCTGGCCTCTGGTGTAATTCGAGCAGCGAGTGCAGTGCCCTGAAACGGCGAACCGGCAGGGAACACCTGACCTGACTGCTCGCATGCCCTCCGAGGAGGGGGCGGACCACCCTCAGGTGGCCCGCGGAGACCCTCTGCGCCCTGACATTGCGGCGGGGTTAGCAGCGCGGCCCCCTGTGGGCACCGAAGGAAGACGGGTACCGTGTGCTGAGGTAAGCACCGATTTCCTTCGGAGGGGAAATGCCAGGGACGATGCAGCTGAAGGCGAGAGATAGCTCGCAAGCGTCTCTTCGATCTTCGGCATCGCCCCATAACCATAGTGTCTCAGCCCAAATATATTACTATATGCAGATGTATGTGGGCTGAACACTCTATATGATACCGCTTGTTTCCTCCATGACCTAGACACCTCGGTGTGCAGGTCAGGGAAGAACGGCAGGACGTTGATGCTTTGCACGAGAGGGCAGGAATCGCTCATCTAATTTCGTTCTCTCTGATTTCGATGGGATTCAGATATTTCAGCCAGCCAGTCATTTCTTATTTTTATATTTAACCTGGCCACAGCTCTCGTGAGAACCTCAACTCACTAGCGGGTGACTGAAGTGGCGAGTCTTCAGTCGCGATGCTCTCAACGTCCACCTCCTCAGAGCTGGATAGTTGGAGCACCGGTGCCCCGCCCAGGGAGGAAGAGACCGCAGAGCGGGCTTCCAAACCCCGAGACGAGACACTGGACGATACAGGTGAGGGCTGAGATAAGGCTGGGCCCGTCTCAAACCCCTCTGTAAAGTCCACTTTTTTTTTTTTTTTTTTTTACTCGCATGGGACTGAAGTGGCGAATCTTCAGTCGCGATGCTCTCAACGTCCACCTCCTCGGAGCTGGATAGTTGGAGCACCGGCGGCTCTCTCGGGAGGGAAGAAACCGCAATGCGTGCTTCCAAGCCCCGAGAAGAACCGCTGGATGGAGCAGGTGAGGGCAGAGATAAGGCAGTGCCCGTCTCAAACCCCTCTGCAACATCCCATTGTGAACCCCACGACTGCAGCCTCCGCTCTGCCTCGGCAGCAGCGGGACCAGAGCCGCGGGGAACACGAGCCGAGGCACCCTCCTCGAAGAGTGCCCGGCGGGAGCGCAGCGTTCTCAGTGGCATACGCTCACAGTGCTCGCAAGCAGCCCCCTCGAGGGCTGCCTGGGCATGCTGCGCTCCCAAGCATGCAACACAGAGAAGATGTGTGTCCCTGCCCGAGATGTAGCGTGGGCAGGGAGGAACACACTTTCTGAAATTGCTGCTTTCACTCGCCATTTCTATCTATTTTATTTTCTCTTTTTTTTGTTAATATATGAAATATTTAACAAAAGGGTGGAAAATCTCTGATAATAGACAGACAAAAACACCAAATAGACAGACAGGTTCACACAGATCGCTTACTGAAGGCACAGAAGCTAGTTCCTGTTTGTGTTCGCGGACCTTTTATAGTCTCCGGTTGATGACGTCATCACGTCGGCGACGTCATCACGTCGGCGACGATCGATCTTTTTTCCGATGGAATGGTTCTACAGGCGCTTCACGACGCATTAACGCAGAGGCGTTCTCACAGCGTTTCGACGCAGCTCGAGTTCCCCGAAAGGGAACTAATAATGAGTTTGGGAAGAAAATGTGTATATATAAAAATATCACAAAACAAAATATCCTTTTTATATATCTTTTTCCCCCCAGTTTTTTTTTTTTTTTGCCGTGAAATGTTTCTTGGTATTATGTGAGATTTGTGGCTGTTCAAACATTTGTGGTAAGATAAAAAAGAGAAAGAAAAAAGACTTTCATTTATCAAGGGTGCATTAAATTAACCAAAGTAGACATTGGAGACATAATGTTACAAAATATTTATATATTTAATAACAGCTTTAATATATTTAATGCAATAAATGCTGTTCATTCAAATTTTGATTAATCAAAGAATCCTGAAAAAGTATCACCATTTACACAAAATACATATATATAGTTTACTGTCTTTTTATTTGCACATTTATTTAGAATTATATATATATATATTAGGGCCGGGACTCGATTAAAAAAATTAATCTAATTAATTAGAGGCTTTGTAATTAATTAATCGAAATTAATCGCATTTTAATCGCATATAAATATTTGACCTGAGAACAATGAGAAGTAATTTTTCACATGTATTTTTAGTATACCATTGAATAATGACTGAAAACATAAGCTTAATCAACAAAATATTGTTTATTTATTTCAGTCCAGCAGACCAGCGCAATGTTTGCCATTAAGTGTAGCAAAAGCATATTTGTGATATTTGAGGCTCGATGTGCTGCGGTGATACCCAAATTCCTTGCTGTATAGCTTGCACACTACAATGCTCTTGACGACGCTTCCATTCTTTCGTTTTTTAAAACAAAATTTCCCATCCACGGGGCCAAGCAAAGCAGTCTCATCAGCTTCTTCGTTCATGTTCACACATGCCCTGCGTCTCAATCAGCTCCCTAGTTCACTAGTCAGGGCACTGATCAAGACATAAGTCAATGGGCAGACTCCCTGATCAGTGCCCTGACTACTGAACTAGGGAGCGGATTGAGACGCACACATGGTTTGTTGTTGTAGTTGTCGCGCTAGTTGGTGTTCCAGTATAATCGGTCGGGTCGAAACTGATTCATTGAAAAACGTTCCGCGGTGCAAAAATAAATGCGGTTAAATTTTTTATTTTTTTGCGTAATTAATTAACGCGTTAAAGTCACGTAATTAATTAATCTTAATTATCGCGTTAAATTCCCGGCCCTAATATATATATATATATGCTTTATATCAGCCACTGTGTTCCCCAGACTTCAGCATTCTAGTCACTGATGCTCAAATCAATCGACCACACAGAAACCGTTCATTGTCCCACTGTCAGAATTCATCCGTTTGTTCTTTCAGTCTGTAGCGGCGGCGTTTCCATCTATCGCTTCATATTTAGTTGCCTTCTCTTGGTGTGTTTGCTGAGATAGCAGTATTGGTAATATGTGTGTGTGTTTCTGGCAAAGTGGACCATTAACCTGTAGCCCTGAGGTGAAACCGCAGCCAAGTCCAATATTGGCTCCAACATCAAGGGCTCCTGCTTCCCGCCACTCAAAAACACTCAGAAACACACGGATCAGCAGAAACCGGCTGAAGATGGACTCGGAGCAAATTTAACCTTCAGCCGACGTCAAACGATCAGAGAGTCTGAGACGGCATTGGGTGCAGAACACACTTCATTAACCTAAAGTAAACGCGGGAGCTAATCTGGCCCTGTCCATGCGCTCCACACGGAGGGAAACTGAACTCAGGCTGTGATTGGCTTACAAATACAAGCTCCAACCTGTTATTGGCCGGGCTCGATCTCTGGCCTAGAATCGACATGCTCTGTAAACTGTAGGGAAAAATAGAAACGCAGATGGTTCATAATCATAACTGAGACTGATACACGTTTGTTGTTTGATGTTCAGCGGGAGCCGTGTACGGTCAGGAGGTCAGAGACAGACAAAACCAGAAGCTCTTTCAGCCTTTTAATCGACTTGTTTAAATGACTTTGGATTATTGTAAGATGTCGTATTGAGTTCCTTGCAACTGATTTAAATAATACGAGAAATAGAGATAGAATTTATTTGTTTAGAAATATATCCTCAAGATATAATACAGACGTCACACAGAAGCACTCAACAGATTAATATTGAGTCATTAATCTATACTTCCATCTTTTCATCCAGCGTTCTATTCTTCATCCATCTTTCAATCAATCAATCAATCAATCAATCAATCAATCAATCAATCAATCAATCAATCAATCAATCAATCAATCAATCAATCAATCAATCAATCAATCAATCAATCATTCTATTCATCCATCATCCTTCCTTCTAATCATCCATTAATCAATCATCAATTATTCTATTAATCCATCCTTTTATTCATCCATCCATCCATCCATCCGTCTATCAATTATTCTATTCATCCATCCATCCTTCTATTCATCTATCCATCAACCATCCATATATTCATCCATTCATCAATCATTCTATCCATCCATCCACCCATCCATCCATCCATCCATCCATCCATCCATCCTATTAATTATTCTATTCATCCATCCATCCTTCTATTCATCTATCCATCAACCATCCATATATTCATCCATCCATCAATCATTCCATCAATCATTCCATCCATCCATCCATCCATCCATCCATCCATCCATCAATCATTCCATCCATCCATCCATCCATCCATCCATCCATCCATCCATCCATCCATCCATCCATCCATCCATCAATCATTCCATCCATCCATCCATCCATCCATCCATCCATCCATCCATCCATCCATCCATCCTTCTATCAATTACTCTATTCATCCATCCTTCTATTAATTTATCCATCAATCCATCCTTCTATTCATCCATCCATCAATCATTCCATCCATCCATCCATCCATCCATCCATCCATCCATCCATCCATCCATCTATTCATCCATCCATCTATTCATCCATCCATCTATTCATCCATCCTTCTATTCATCCATCCTTCTATTCATCAATCAATCAATCAATCAATCAATCAATCAATCAATCAATCAATCAATCAATAATTGTATTCATCCATCCTTCTATTCATCCATCCATCAATCATTCTATGCATCCATCCACACTTCCATCCATCCATCCCTCTATTCATCCACGCATCTTATTTATTTTGTTTTATTATTTATGAGATGTAGGGATTTAATTAATTTTATAAATAAATCCTCAAGATGTATTAGAGTTGTTATTAGATGCCATATTGAGTCTCTCAACAGAACGGAATTTAATCTAAATTTAATTAAATAGAATAATGTTTTACATTTTTATTTTATTCATCAAATTTAGGGATGTAATTTATTTGTTTAGAAATAAATCCTCAATGTATTGGAGTTATAAGACATCATATTTTAGTCGTTATTATTTTATTTTACAATGGAATATTTTTTCCCTTTTTTGTAGAATGAATCAAATTTGATTTGTAAAAAGATTATACTGCGAATCTTGATGTCATTAAAAAAATGTTGTGTATTTTTTTTTAAACTGTAACCAGATCTTGATTTCAACCTAGATCATTCTGAGACTGAAGCGCAGCAGTGTCTCTGACCACACACACACACACACACACACACACACACACGTTATCTAAATGAGGTCTGATTCCCTCATTACTGGTCACTGTCACCTCACATGTTCCTGAGCTCTGATGGTGAAGAGACACGTATGTGTGTGTGTGTGTGTGATTGTGTCTGTTGGGGCCGTCGGCAGATTGTCGTCAGCAGTGTGTTGGCGAGAAGGCTGGCAGGCGCGTCTTGTTACTCTCGCCGTCTTCAGGCTCGTCTCTCTCTCTGCTCGAAACACGTGCGCGCAGTCAGAAATTGTCTGAATAGATGTATGGAGGTATCCGTGTGCTAGCTGTCGGATGGATATGTCATATGACATTACGCCCGCGAGGGGCTCGGCGCTGATAAAATGACAGATGCTGTTTTTTGCCTCGCGGATTTTTGCCTTCCCACAATCTTTTCTTCTCCACTTCCTTCAGCTCCACATTGACCTTTGCCAAAATCAGCACTGATTCGACAATCCCAAAATGTAAATTAGCAGTAATTCGTTGTGTTTCTCTCCCTGGAGAGAGACTCTGAATCAGCTGAGTGAGTGTGTGTGTGTATTTTGTGTTTATGTACTTGTTAACGTGAGGTTACGAGATGCACGAATCTCCATGGAAACAGACATCAACAGGGCTGTGTTTGGGTTACTGGCGTTGGCTTTAGGACTCGTACAGTGGGAGGAAAGATGGGAAGCCGGTGGAGGACTGACCTTTCTGCCTGCGTTTGGATCACTTACTCTGCCTCCGTGTGGCCCTGCAGGCACTGGAGCCAATCTGTGATCCCGAGGCCAAACGCACAGAGAAAAGACTCGAACTGCAAACTTTCAGGAGTGACAACTGCATTTCAGTGCACAAGCGAATCCGAAAAATAATCTCTCGAAGTGTCTTAAAGGTGCAGTGTGTAGCATTTATGAGGATCTACTGACAGAAATGCAATATAATATACATAATTATGTTTTCAGTGTTGTATAAAGACCTTACATAATGAACTGTTATGTTTTTATCACCTTAGAATGAGCCGTTTCTATCTACACACACCGCGGGTTGATTGATTGTGAAAATAGATTTTGCGCCGTCAAACTGTTTCTACAGTAGCCCTAAAAGGACAAACTTATTACTCGCGTTGTTTACTCTCTGCTGTCTCAGACAACGACATTTTTGTTCTGTGTCGGCCACCGTAGCTTCTATGTGCTGTGCAATTCACAACCTCACCACTAGATGCCGCTAAAATGTACACACTGCACCCTTAACATTCAATATTATAGATTTGATTGAACTGACAAAACTTGAACTGAATATCTTCTGTAGAGCTGCTTTACCGCTGAAAATGTCTTTGATTTCATAACTGAGGATATTTGCAACTCTGACACAGTAAGTGAACTGAATCGACATGGAACTAACTTGAGTTGAATAAATTAATTTCATAATTGATAAACTGCAACATCGACACTGTCATCGAACTGAATAGAATCAATATTGAATTGACTTGAGTTGAATTCCTTCGTTTCATAATTGATGAACTGCAACATCAATAATCTTATTGAACTGAATTGAGTTGACTCTATTGTCATCTGTAGAGCTGCTTTATTGCGTTTCACATTGCATGCCTTTCTTCCTTTGTCTCTTCCTTCAGCTGTTTTCCTTTCTCTCCATCTCTCAAACACATGCACGCATGTGAATATTCAGCGCACAAACACGCCAGAGGCCGGTCAGCGTGTCCAGGTAGATGGATGCGTTTGATTGGTCCAGGCTATGATTGGCATTAATTGCCATGGCAGAAGGCATGCCTGCCTTTCACATGAGGTCAACTCTGATTGGCCTGATGAGTCCAGATCTTGCTTCTGGAGGTCTTGAGCCCTGAGGGCGTCCCGCGCGCTGCTTGTCCTAAATTCACCCCACCTCAGCACACTCCGCCCGTCAGATCCGCTGATGGCTCGGTGGAGATGACACAAGCGGCCACCATGCATTCGCTGGCGTATGCAGGATTTCTGATGCCCTCAGATGGTTTCCATTACGGCCTCCGTGTGCTTTGTGTTTACCGAGCGCAATCAGTCTAATTGTGCGACGTCTGTTGGAGAGAAAGACTTCGTTTCCGGTCTTATTTCGACTGGTTGTTTGTGTTATGTGAATTTTCTACCATCTGATATTTTTCTGTTATTCATGAAAGATGGAGGTCTGACTCAGCTGTGTAAGAATCCGTCTGTTTATTTGACTTCTCCTTCAGTTTATGCTTGAAAGCAGTCGATGAACAGGACGTCTTGTGAGAATGTGAGCGTAAAGATGTTTTAAGGTGAACTGAGTATCTCAGTGTAACCCACTGGTATTTAAGTTTAAGAAAAGACCATTTCTGATTATGACAACATCACAAATGACCATGTTTTATACTCCTGGCCTGTATAAAGGTGGTTGTGACTGAAGTGTCCACCGATGTGGAGCTAAACCATTGTTTCTTATTCATTCTGTGTGTGAGCTTGATGCCAAATAGGAAAATGAACATAAATATGGGAATGTCTTAGTATTTGGTTTGTGTCTCTTTTGCATTAAAAATGAACTAAACCTGATTTCAGATCTAAAGAGCATTTTAAGATTCAGTGCACACAAGAACACTGACACTCCTCTACTTATAACTGATGTAATGAAGTCTGCATGAATGTTACTGAAGGCATAAGTCACTTCTAAAGGTTTATCTACAACTCTTACATCATTCATTTATTAAAAAATCCCTAGATATATATCAGAAATCATGTTACCTTTATGCTAGGGCTGCACAATATGGGAACAAAAAAACTGTTTTTCTGTGATTGCGATATGAAGACTTTCACCAGATAACTTGATTATCTCTATTTAGAAAGAATTAATAATTCTAGAATGATTAGAATGATTTTGTAGGGTAGTGAATCTGCATAGAAAATAATAAAGAATTCACAAATATAGATAAATACAATAGAATGCAAATTAAATAAACGATGCTTTAACGTAACCGTATTTATGTACACAAATTGAAAAATCGAATGTAAAAAAACTGCATAGTCTTTACTGAATACATTAAATATAATACATTTTTGTTAAAGCTACAGATGTTCTCTTTGTATTTTGTTGTTTGATTAGCATTAATGTTTATTAGGTTGCCGTCACTAAGACAGAACGCACGGATCCAATATAATGATACGCATCTGTTTTCTTTCTCAATCTTTTATGCTCAAGATAAGATATGTAATTGTGTTTACGAGGATATTCACCTGTTAAAATGTCTCAAATGGTCTAGAATTGCAGGACATAAAATACGTAAAAATTATAAACTATCCCTCTGTGATGGTTGAAAGCCCTGTATCCACCAAAATTACCCAGAACAATTTGTTCCACCTGCTGCTGTCTAAAGTACAGTGAAGATTAGTCTGGTGACGTTGGACTGCGCGAGTCAACTTTACAGTTCTCACTGGATTTCGTCCTTTGAAAATAAATTTAATAAAGCCTGAACCTTGTCGTCGGCACATAGGTCATATTTTTTAAACTCCATTGTTGATTCAAATAGCAATCAACTCTTACTGCATGCACCGCAACAGACTTTTAAAAATAGTGGTTGAAATACAATGCTGCGTCAAGTTGACCAATCAAAATGCTGCATGAACTCAACGAATTAGCATATTCAGTGCCCAAGTCCCACCCCTTTAAAAAAGTACTACCTCATGAGCAGAGCAAATATTTACCCAGAACTTCATTTAGACCCTGGTCCCTGCGGTGGAAACACACAGAGTACCACCCCAAAGTCCCTAGTTCCTGCGGTGGAAACGCAGCTTAAGAATCACATGCATTTTAAACCGGATCAACTACGATCCCTGTACTTGACATTGCATATCCTGCGATGGGACAATCGCAACATCGATGCTGAGGCGATATATCAGGCAGCCTTACTTCAAGCGTGGTGTCATCACTAAGTATATACTTTAAATTGGAAATGTGGGTGGAGGAACTCTGGCCTCATATGTGGTATCAAGGCTTCTGGAGAGTCTCTACTTTCTGGAGATATGCATCACTTTGGCAATTGTTTTACACAGAGTAACTTATTTACTATGGTACCATTTCCGCCTGGATTTGGCCGACCCATTGAAAAGCTTCCCATACACACATACAGTAATCTCTAAATACACAATGTTGGTGTCATTTTACAGGAAACCCTTTGAAGTTACATAAAACAATGCTAAAAGTGATAAACATGTGAGTATATGTTGTCTGAGCTGTTATAACCCCGCTTTTTGCATTTATACCACTGTTACCATATTTGGGTAGGCGGAAATTACATTAAAATGTAATATTCCTCCCTTCAGATCCATTTGAATAAATCTGGCATACAACATGATACAGACAAATTTATTTTTTCCAGTATTTGCTGCCATCTAGTGGAAACAGCCCAAACTGTCTGCAGGGTGCTAGAGCCCACAGGGCCTGAGTTACACACTTTCAAAAATGAATTTATAACCAAAAAACAAAACGTGCCTCTTTTTTTAGGGAGGTTTATTAGAGCTCAAGCAACACATACTTACATATTTATTACTTTTAGCAGTGTTTTGTGTAACTTTAAAGGGTTTCCTAAAATTGTGTATTTGCACCACTGTATTTGTTTATGGGAAGCTTTTCAACGTGGGTAGGCCAAATCCAGGCGGAAATCCCCCCAAATGCTCCCAGAGCTTAAATTGTTAATTTGAGAATTGTGTTTTGTTCTCCTCAGGTGTCGGGGAGTTCGGCAGGTTCTCCGGCCGGATCGTCGGCCTCCTCCGGCTCGTCACGGCAGTATTCCCGCCAGAGAATAACTCGTGTCAATCTCAGGGACTTCATCTTCTACATGGAGCAGGAGCGAGAGACCAGCAGATCTCTCCTTCTGTACCGCGCGCTCCTGAAGTAGTGTACACTAACTGAACTCTGCACACTACAGAGGGATCCGCACCCAACGAACACTTCCTTCTCAGCCCTGCGACGTGCCTTCAGCCCCATTCAGTATCTGTGACCTCGTAATGTCAGCGTTGCTTTTGATAGAAAAAGGTTTGGAAAAAAAATGAGATAAAAAATGTACTTCACGTTTCCTGTTTTCTCCTCAACTCTATTAGGTAAATTGTATTTATGATGGTGATTTTAAAGGCTTGTGTCTCCGGCTTTGAGCCGAGGAGCGTTTGTTTGTTTGTTTGTTTGTTTGTTTTCTTGTGTAAGAGTCTGACACTGCAAATATCACTTTCTTCATCAGTATTTTTATTTTGTTTTCCAGTAAAAAAAAAAAAAAAAAAAAAGGCGACAGCATTAAAAATGGAAGCTCGTCTTTCTTCCCCCTTGTGATGAATATCCAAGATAAACTGAGGTCAAATGTAGGGGGCGGGGCTTGATTGGGTTCGTGGGGAATTGATTGGCTGTGGTTTCTCAGCCCCACTTTATATTAGGTGGTCTTAGGTACTATGTACTTACATCAAAAAATAAGTACAATGTACTTACTGGGTTCAAATTGTATTGCCAAACACTTTTGCTGATATTGTGTTGGATACAGGAGTGGTCATATGGGTCAGTTTAAGGGTAGAGTTAGGGTCAGGTGTGGTGGTGTGGGTCAGTTTAAGGGTAGAGTTAGGGACAGGTGTGGTCATATGGGTCAGTTTGAGGGTAGAGTTAGGGACAGGTGTGGTCATATGGGTCAGTTTGAGGGTAGAGTTAGGGACAGGTGTGGTCATATGGGTCAGTTTAAGGGTAGAGTTAGGGACAGGTGTGGTGGTGTGGGTCAGTTTAAGGGTAGAGTTAGGGACAGGTGTGGTCATATGGGTCAGTTTAAGGGTAGAGTTAGGGACAGGTGTGGTGGTGTGGGTCAGTTTAAGGGTAGAGTTAGGGACAGGTGTGGTGGTGTGGGTCAGTTTAAGGGTAGAGTTAGGGACAGGTGTGGTGGTGTGGGTCAGTTTAAGGGTAGAGTTAGGGTCAGGTGTGGTGGTATGGGTCAGTTTAAGGGTAAAGTTAGGGACAGGTGTGGTGGTGTGGGTCAGTTTAAGGGTAGAGTTAGGGACAGGTGTGGTCATATGGGTCAGTTTAAGGGTAGAGTTAGGGACAGGTGTGGTGGTGTGGGTCAGTTTAAGGGTAGAGTTAGGGACAGGTGTGGTGGTGTGTGTCAGTTTAAGGGTAGAGTTAGGGACAGGTGTGGTCATATGGGTCAGTTTAAGGGTAGAGTTAGGGACAGGTGTGGTGGTGTGTGTCAGTTTAAGGGTAGAGTTAGGGACAGGTGTGGTCATATGGGTCAGTTTAAGGGTAGAGTAAGGGACAGGTGTGGTGGTGTGTGTCAGTTTAAGGGTAGAGTTAGGGACAGGTGTGGTCATATGGGTCAGTTTAAGGGTAGAGTTAGGGTCAGGTGTGGTGGTGTGGGTCAGTTTAAGGGTAGAGTTAGGGCCAGGTGTGGTCATATGGGTCAGTTTAAGGGTAGAGTTAGGGACAGGTGTGGTCATATGGGTCAGTTTAAGGGTAGAGTTAGGGACAGGTGTGGTCATATGGGTCAGTTTAAGGGTAGAGTTAGGGACAGGTGTGGTCATATGGGTCAGTTTAAGGGTAGAGTTAGGGACAGGTGTGGTGGTGTGGGTCAGTTTAAGGGTAGAGTTAGGGACAGGTGTGGTCATATGGGTCAGTTTAAGGGTAGAGTTAGGGACAGGTGTGGTGGTGTGGGTCAGTTTAAGGGTAGAGTTAGGGTCAGGTGTGGTGGTGTGGGTCAGTTTAAGGGTAGAGTTAGGGACAGGTGTGGTCATATGGGTCAGTTTAAGGGTAGAGTTAGGGACAGGTGTGGTGGTGTGGGTCAGTTTAAGGGTAGAGTTAGGGACAGGTGTGGTGGTGTGTGTCAGTTTAAGGGTAGAGTTAGGGACAGGTGTGGTCATATGGGTCAGTTTAAGGGTAGAGTTAGGGACAGGTGTGGTGGTGTGGGTCAGTTTAAGGGTAGAGTTAGGGACAGGTGTGGTGGTGTGTGTCAGTTTAAGGGTAGAGTTAGGGACAGGTGTGGTCATATGGGTCAGTTTAAGGGTAGAGTTAGGGACAGGTGTGGTGGTGTGTGTCAGTTTAAGGGTAGAGTTAGGGACAGGTGTGGTCATATGGGTCAGTTTAAGGGTAGAGTAAGGGACAGGTGTGGTGGTGTGTGTCAGTTTAAGGGTAGAGTTAGGGACAGGTGTGGTCATATGGGTCAGTTTAAGGGTAGAGTTAGGGTCAGGTGTGGTGGTGTGGGTCAGTTTAAGGGTAGAGTTAGGGCCAGGTGTGGTCATATGGGTCAGTTTAAGGGTAGAGTTAGGGACAGGTGTGGTCATATGGGTCAGTTTAAGGGTAGAGTTAGGGACAGGTGTGGTCATATGGGTCAGTTTAAGGGTAGAGTTAGGGACAGGTGTGGTGGTGTGGGTCAGTTTAAGGGTAGAGTTAGGGACAGGTGTGGTCATATGGGTCAGTTTAAGGGTAGAGTTAGGGACAGGTGTGGTCATATGGGTCAGTTTAAGGGTAGAGTTAGGGACAGGTGTGGTGGTGTGTGTCAGTTTAAGGGTAGAGTTAGGGACAGGTGTGGTCATATGGGTCAGTTTAAGGGTAGAGTTAGGGACAGGTGTGGTGGTGTGGGTCAGTTTAAGGGTAGAGTTAGGGACAGGTGTGGTCATATGGGTCAGTTTAAGTGTAGAGTTAAGGACAGGTGTGGTGGTGTGGGTCAGTTTAAGGGCAGGGTTAGGGACAGGTGTGGTCATATGGGTCAGTTTAAGGGTAGGGTTAGGGACAGGTGTGGTGGTGTGGGTCAGTTTAAGGGTAAAGTTAGGGACAGGTGTGGTGGTGTGGGTCAGTTTAAGGGTAGAGTTAGGGACAGGTGTGGTGGTGTGGGTCAGTTTAAGGGTAGGGTTAGGGACAGGTGTGGTGGTGTGGGTCAGTTTAAGGGCAGGGTTAGGGACAGGTGTGGTCATATGGGTCAGTTTAAGGGTAGGGTTAGGGACAGGTGTGGTGGTGTGGGTCAGTTTAAGGGTAGAGTTAGGGACAGGTGTGGTGGTGTGGGTCAGTTTAAGGGTAGAGTTAGGGACAGGTGTGGTGGTGTGGGTCAGTTTAAGGGTAGGGTTAGATGTAAGGGAAGTGCTAACTGTGCAAACAAATGTAACTACAGAAATTAATTACTGACGTAATTACATGCAGGTATTTTTTAAAATGTAAGTACAATGTAAAAACATGTATGTACACAATAAGTGCATTGCATCAAATTATTAATTACAATGTTATAACATAGTACTTAAGGCCACCTAATATAAAGAGGGTCTGGTTTTTCTGTTGGTGGATGTCATGTGAGTGACAGGAGGCCCCGCCCTCTTCATCAGAGAAGAGATGAAGTTTTTCTGATTCAAAAATGCACATCAATAAAAAAATAATGATGTGCACCGATAAGCAGGGCCACACGGAATCTGTGGATTTTTTGTGTGTGATTTCAGCGCATAATTGAAAGGATTACAAATAAAATATTAAATATTAACTTCTTAACTTTTATTTAAGTTTTACAATACAAATCCAAATAGAATTAAACAAAAAAAGCTTGATATCTTGATATCTTATTGCAGGCTACATCCACTAAAAGTATAAAAATATTAAAAAGTAAAAATATTGATTTATCAGTTGTATTGTATATAAATCATTAAATAAACAATTTCATATTATTCAACAATAAAGCAAATAAATAAATACCTACTAAAGTAAATAAATAAGTATTTTTGCGCGCGCAGATTCCGTGTGGAGTAATTTATAATAAATACTGAATTATTCCATAATAAAGACGAATTGTCAATTTTGCTTTCATAGTGACTTTAAAAGCATCACCACATGTTGGTTCCGTTTGGTTATGCTCAGAGCATTGTAATATTTCATGCGTTTTTAGTGTAACACACGAGTGAATCCTGATGAAGTTGTGTTTTTGCAGTGCGGATGTCATTCTGCTGTATATTCAACACGGAGCGCTTACAGTGAACGATCTTTGAGACGAAACGCCTTGAAGTGATCTATGTATTTTCTGTTAAAGAATCGTTATTCTCTAAACCTAACGCAGACTTTCCCTCACATCCTCAGCATCATCATCATCAGTGTCCGACAACATGTCAAGAAATTATTTAAATAATATTTTTGTCTTGTTTTCCAGTAGCCTACAAATATTAAAACAATCCCAAATCAAGATATTTTTCTAACCCATTCCTGAGCGCTGAGTCTCATGTTTTTAGACACAAAGACACGTTCTATGTATTCTAAGGGTGTTTTTTCTTTCATTTGTTAAATTGTTTCCATTGTGTTGTGTGAGATGTTTTGCATCATCTCAAACACAACACAGTGTTCAACAGTCGTGGCGCTCAAGTTAAAATAAGTTCAACTTTTAAAAAGACGCGTCTCGAGACCATGCGGTTTTTCCCCAATCCACTGCCCATGCCTCGTGTTTTAGGCGCAAAGACGCATTCTGTGTAAATCGCCCCAATGGCGTTTTTAATGTAAACACGTTTTAGACGGACGTCTTTAGCCGCTGCGTTCATGTCTTCGAAAAAACTTGTCTGTAGACCTTGTGCTTTTTTCATTCCACTGACCTATGTTTCACATGTATAACAGCAAAAATGAATTCTGTGTGAACCGGCCCTAATATACACACAGCTGAAGTGGATTCATATCTTCTTGGTCTGAAGCGTGGTTTATGTGAGGCAACATGAAAAGTCGTAATGGCTCTCTATTATAGCAGCTGCAGTTCCATTTCTCACCACAGATTTGCATTGGGAAATTGTGGGGCGCTGTAGAGCTGAGGAGACTCCCTAAATCGAGACACTTAGAATCATAATGACGGAGACATACACTAAATTTTAATATATTCTGCTCACTTTACGACTAATCTTTAAACCTATCTTTGTAAAGCAACCTTGGGTGTTGGAAAGGCACTATATAAATGAAAATCATTATTATTAAAACAGAACTACCCTTACATTTACTGCTGGAAAACAAGACAAAAACACGGAGGGAGAATTTTTTTGCAGCACAATCACAGTATTTAACACCCCATAAAAAGCTAAATTTATCAACTAAAACTCTTTAACGAAAACTTTATCAGTGAGACTTTAATGTAAATAGACTTTTTGATGAAAATAGTTTTTAAAAGCATGTATAAATGATTTTCACATGAGCGCTTTAAACTCAAGTGCGTATCGAAGAAAGAAACGCTCCTTCTAAATCACGATCCTGATGCTTCTGTCTGTCTGTGGTGTGTCTACCTTTAATGTGTGTCCGTGAGGAGCACAATCCCAAATCAGGCCGAGCTATAGCAATACCAACACGCTAACACTTCAGCTTCATTTGACCTGTGACATATTTCTAAATCAAACATGATATTCATCGAGAAGAGAGTTTCTCATCTCGTAAATCATTCCAGCACTACATTATGAAGACAAAGAGTTTGACTTTGGACTGACATGCACTGATGAATCAATTACAATAAGACCAGGAGCTTGTATTATGAAAGTATTAGCACTTCATTCTGATTTCATGTTTAATTTTTTTATGACTGTATGGAGTGTAAAACTGGATTTCACTGCCCTTGACTGTGTTTCAAGCCCATTTCTGTTCAGTGGTGTTTTATCTCACAGCCTTTTCACTGCAAAAATGCAGAATTTCTGTCATTTTCCAGTACAAATATCCAAACATTCTTAAATCAAGATGTATTTATTGAGAAGCAAAATGACCTAAGTTATTACATTTTATTTTCTGAACGTGGCACCACATTTCATTCAGTAATGTTAGGCGAGTTATATGCTGTTTAAAGGATCGCATGTTCTTCTATTGCTTGTTTCTGCTTCTTCTTTTCCTGTGTTTTGATCAGGAGATTCTGCACTCTTTCAGAAGATGTGTAATAGCGCCTCCTACCGTATAACAGTGAAAACACGGATTGATGGCATGGGAAATTCGCTGAGTTTTTTTCTTATTTTTTCTCAATCGCTTTGGCTCAATTCTCGAATGAGATTTTTTTTCCCCCTAAAACATTAAATTCAGATTTCTGAACAATTAGTTTCTTGTTCACATCAAATTTGAATTTCTTATTGATTTAATCAAATGACATGTGTTTTGGCATGTGTGCAAAAGGCAAGTTTATTTATATAGCACATTTCATATACAATGGATCAAAGTGCCATAAAATGCATTAAAACAGTTACAAATTATAAAATAAAGAGTACATATATAATAGTGCAATCAAAAACATAAGAGTTAGTCAGTTTGTCTACAATGACTAAATGCACATAGCTTGATCAAAACTGATGAGTTTGACATGATTCTCAGTGAAATTGTCCAACTCTTCACAACTCAAATATTCTTTCATCATGTGAGCCATCACATGCAAAATGATGCATTTAGTTATCAAAATCAGATAGGCATGTTCCATGAATAAATTGTCAAATAACTTGCCATTGGTTGATCAGTAAAATTGTGATTCTTATTTCAATACAATCAAGATTGGAAGCATTTCGTAATGCAATTTTATGGGCCTGTGCTAACCAACAATGAACCATTTTATTATCTAACATTTCCAAAGATTAATGAATAAATACTTTGATATGTATCACTCATTTCTAGTTAATGTTAGTTAACACTTTCCCCGCCAGGACTGAAGCATTAGAGGTGTAGATGGACTCGATCTCTGAATCTGATCTGGAGTCAGTCTTTCACAAACATGGGATGTTCTCAGTTTTTTGTTCAAAATGTTGCTTTTTTTAAATGAAACTTACCGATATTCAAATGTTGATAAAAAAGGAATGCATAGAGGTAGAATAAAACATTTAGCTTTTTCCTTAAAAGAAGAGGGCCAGCTCTTTGATATATTGCATGCTCAGATATTCATAAACCAAAATATTCTATGGACTATTCAATTTTTGTGAAAATGGTCAAAAACCCTGGCGGTGGCTGGTAACTTCTTTTTTTTTTAACGCTGGCTGGGAAACATTTAATGCATTACCAAAGGGAGAACTGGATTATTTTTCTTACAGTTAATACTACTTAATATCTTCAGCCATTTTGCTTTTAAAAAGTACATGCATCTTGACTCAAGAATGTTTATTTGAACTGGAAAACAAGACAAGCCATGCATTTTCCTGTGTGTGTGCCTGATTATAACAAAATCTCTATTTTCAGTTATTGTCAGTCAGATATTATGATGATGAAGAATTGGCGTCCTGTCCGGACCGACCTGTAAGCATTTAGTTTGGTGAGGGTTCGCCGTACATGATGTCAGGAGAGGTCGTGACCTTTCTTCATTCTGGACCCTCTCGCTCTTCTATGCACCATAAATCTGTGTCTGAAGGTTTTACTTTCATTTGTTTTTTAGGTCTTCAGTGTTTCCCACGTCCAGCCGAAAGCTCTAAAAGGGAAACGTCCTTTTGTACCTATTTATATTTTAGCATCCATGTTTGCCAGTTTTCAGGCAATACGGTTCATTCCCCGACAGTCCGATGTGAAACAAGCACAAATGCATTACTTTATTAATCTTCTGATTTCTGCTGGAGGCTCTTTCTATGACTTACGCTTTGTAGCCAAAATATTATTAGATCTCTCTTCATATTGTATTATGTGCACAGCTGGAATTTAATGTTTTGATCTATGGATAATTTGTATATATTGTTTACAAGACCTTGTGTTTATTAGAACTATCTTATTTTTGGTAAATTCTGTACATATCCTGAAATATTTCTGTTTCTGTGAACATACTTCTGTATTTGTACCTATTTTGTAAAGGAATAAATAAGCTGTTTACTAAACTTCAAAATGTGTGGTTCAGCATTTCATAGCTTTTTGTGATATAAATGTTGTACATTTATTTGCATTTTATATTTCTAAACGTTATATGTATAATTGTGTATGATTTTAAAACTCTTTATGATATGATTTATGAAATGTATATAACTTTTATTTATTTAAAAAAATGTCTATATATATATATATATACAAACCGTAAGGGGTACCATAAGCGTTTTTATGAGTAAAACCGTAAGGGGTACCATCAGTGTTTTTATGAGTAAAACCATAAGGGGTACCATCAGTGTTTTTATGAGTAAAACCATAAGGGGTACCATCAGCGTTTTTATGAGTAAAACCATAAGGGGTACCATCAGCGTTTTTATGAGTAAAACCGTAAGGGGTACCATCAGCGTTTTTATGAGTAAAACCATAAGGGGTACCATCAGCGTTTTTATGAGTAAAACCATAAGGGGTACCATCAGCGTTTTTATGAGTAAAACCGTAAGGGGTACCATCAGCGTTTTTATGAGTAAAACCGTAAGGGGTACCATCAGCGTTTTTATGAGTAAAACCGTAAGGGGTACCATCAGCGTTTTTATGAGTAAAACCGTAAGGGGTACCATCAGCGTTTTTATGAGTAAAACCGTAAGAGGTACCATCAGCGTTTTTATGAGTAAAACCATAAGGGTTACCATCAGCGTTTTTATGAGTAAAACCATAAGGGGTACCATCAGCGTTTTTATGAGTAAAACCATAAGGGGTACCATCAGCGTTTTTATGAGTAAAACCATAAGGGGTACCATCAGCGTTTTTATGAGTAAAACCGTAAGGGGTACCATCAGCGTTTTTATGAGTAAAACCGTAAGGGGTACCATCAGCGTTTTTATGAGTAAAACCGTAAGGGGTACCATCAGCGTTTTTATGAGTAAAACCGTAAGGGGTACCATCAGCGTTTTTATGAGTAAAACCGTAAGGGGTACCATCAGCGTTTTTATGAGTAAAACCGTAAGGGGTACCATCAGCGTTTTTATGAGTAAAACCGTAAGGGGTACCATCAGCGTTTTTATGAGTAAAACCGTAAGAGGTACCATCAGCGTTTTTATGAGTAAAACCATAAGGGTTACCATCAGCGTTTTTATGAGTAAAACCATAAGGGTTACCATCAGCGTTTTTATGAGTAAAACCATAAGGGGTACCATCAGCGTTTTTATGAGTAAAACCATAAGGGTTACCATCAGCGTTTTTATGAGTAAAACCATAAGGGGTACCATCAGCGTTTTTATTAGTTGAACCATAAGGGGTACCATCAGCGTTTTTATGAGTAAAACCATAAGGGGTACCATCAGCGTTTTTATGAGTAAAACCTTAAGGGGTACCATCAGCGTTTTTATTAGTTGAACCGTAAGGGGTACCATCAGCGTTTTTATGAGTAAAACCGTAAGGGGTACCATCAGCGTTTTTATGAGTAAAACCATAAGGGGTACCATCAGCGTTTTTATGAGTAAAACCATAAGGGGTACCATCAGCGTTTTTATGAGTAAAACCATAAGGGGTACCATCAGCATTTTTATGAGTAAAACCATAAGGGGTACCATCAGCGTTTTTATGAGTAAAACCGTAAGGGGTACCATCAGCGTTTTTATGAGTAAAACCGTAAGGGGTACCATCAGCGTTTTTATGAGTAAAACCGTAAGAGGTACCATCAGCGTTTTTATGAGTAAAACCATAAGGGGTACCATCAGCATTTTTATGAGTAAAACCGTAAGGGGTACCATCAGCGTTTTTATGAGTAAAACCATAAGGGTTACCATCAGCGTTTTTATGAGTAAAACCATAAGGGTTACCATCAGCGTTTTTATGAGTAAAACCATAAGGGGTACCATCAGCGTTTTTATGAGTAGAACCATAAGGGGTACCATCAGCGTTTTTATTAGTTGAACCATAAGGGGTACCATCAGCGTTTTTATGAGTAAAACCGTAAGGGGTACCATCAGAGTTTTTATGAGTAAAACCTTAAGGGGTACCATCAGCGTTTTTATTAGTTGAACCGTAAGGGGTACCATCAGCGTTTTTATGAGTAAAACCGTAAGGGGTACCATCAGCGTTTTTATGAGTAAAACCGTAAGGGGTACCATCAGCGTTTTTATGAGTAAAACCATAAGGGGTACCATCAGCGTTTTTATGAGTAAAACCTTAAGGGGTACCATCAGCGTTTTTATTAGTTGAACCGTAAGGGGTACCATCAGCGTTTTTATGAGTAAAACCGTAAGGGGTACCATCAGCGTTTTTATGAGTAAAACCATAAGGGGTACCATCAGCGTTTTTATGAGTAAAACCATAAGGGTTACCATCAGCGTTTTTATGAGTAAAACCATAAGGGGTACCATCAGCGTTTTTATGAGTAGAACCATAAGGGGTACCATCAGCGTTTTTATGAGTAAAACCATAAGGGGTACCATCAGCGTTTTTATGAGTAAAACCGTAAGGGGTACCATCAGCGTTTTTATGAGTAAAACCATAAGGGGTACCATCAGCGTTTTTATGAGTAAAACTATAAGGGGTACCATCAGCGTTTTTATGAGTAAAACCGTAAGAGGTACCATCAGCGTTTTTATGAGTAAAACCATAAGGGGTACCATCAGCGTTTTTATGAGTAAAACCGTAAGGGGTACCATCAGCGTTTTTATGAGTAAAACCGTAAGGGGTACCATCAGCGTTTTTATGAGTAAAACCGTAAGGGGTACCATCAGCGTTTTTATGAGTAAAACCGTAAGGGGTACCATCAGCGTTTTTATGAGTAAAACCGTAAGAGGTACCATCAGCGTTTTTATGAGTAAAACCATAAGGGTTACCATCAGCGTTTTTATGAGTAAAACCATAAGGGGTACCATCAGCGTTTTTATGAGTAAAACCATAAGGGGTACCATCAGCGTTTTTATGAGTAAAACCTTAAGGGGTACCATCAGCATTTTTATGAGTAAAACCATAAGGGGTACCATCAGCGTTTTTATGAGTAAAACCGTAAGGGGTACCATCAGCGTTTTTATGAGTAAAACCATAAGGGGTACCATCAGCGTTTTTATGAGTAAAACCATAAGGGGTACCATCAGCGTTTTTATGAGTAAAACCGTAAGGGGTACCATCAGCGTTTTTATGAGTAAAACCGTAAGAGGTACCATCAGCGTTTTTATGAGTAAAACCATAAGGGTTACCATCAGTGTTTTTATGAGTAAAACCATAAGGGGTACCATCAGCGTTTTTATGAGTAAAACCATAAGGGGTACCATCAGCGTTTTTATGAGTAAAACCTTAAGGGGTACCATCAGCATTTTTATGAGTAAAACCATAAGGGGTACCATCAGCGTTTTTATGAGTAAAACCGTAAGGGGTACCATCAGCGTTTTTATGAGTAAAACCGTAAGGGGTACCATCAGCGTTTTTATGAGTAAAACCGTAAGGGGTACCATCAGCGTTTTTATGAGTAAAACCGTAAGAGGTACCATCAGCGTTTTTATGAGTAAAACCATAAGGGTTACCATCAGCGTTTTTATGAGTAAAACCATAAGGGTTACCATCAGCGTTTTTATGAGTAAAACCATAAGGGTTACCATCAGCGTTTTTATTAGTTGAACCATAAGGGGTACCATCAGCGTTTTTATGAGTAAAACCATAAGGGGTACCATCAGCGTTTTTATGAGTAAAACCTTAAGGGGTACCATCAGCGTTTTTATTAGTTGAACCGTAAGGGGTACCATCAGCGTTTTTATGAGTAAAACCGTAAGGGGTACCATCAGCGTTTTTATGAGTAAAACCATAAGGGGTACCATCAGCGTTTTTATGAGTAAAACCATAAGGGGTACCATCAGCGTTTTTATGAGTAAAACCATAAGGGGTACCATCAGCGTTTTTATTAGTTGAACCATAAGGGGTACCATCAGCGTTTTTATGAGTAAAACCATAAGGGGTACCATCAGCGTTTTTATGAGTAAAACCTTAAGGGGTACCATCAGCGTTTTTATTAGTTGAACCGTAAGGGGTACCATCAGCGTTTTTATGAGTAAAACCGTAAGGGGTACCATCAGCGTTTTTATGAGTAAAACCATAAGGGGTACCATCAGCGTTTTTATGAGTAAAACCATAAGGGGTACCATCAGCATTTTTATGAGTAAAACCGTAAGGGGTACCATCAGCGTTTTTATGAGTAAAACCATAAGGGGTACCATCAGCATTTTTATGAGTAAAACCATAAGGGGTACCATCAGCGTTTTTATGAGTAAAACCGTAAGGGGTACCATCAGCGTTTTTATGAGTAAAACCGTAAGGGGTACCATCAGCGTTTTTATGAGTAAAACCGTAAGAGGTACCATCAGCGTTTTTATGAGTAAAACCATAAGGGGTACCATCAGCATTTTTATGAGTAAAACCGTAAGGGGTACCATCAGCGTTTTTATGAGTAAAACCATAAGGGTTACCATCAGCGTTTTTATGAGTAAAACCATAAGGGTTACCATCAGCGTTTTTATGAGTAAAACCATAAGGGGTACCATCAGCGTTTTTATGAGTAGAACCATAAGGGGTACCATCAGCGTTTTTATTAGTTGAACCATAAGGGGTACCATCAGCGTTTTTATGAGTAAAACCATAAGGGGTACCATCAGCGTTTTTATGAGTAAAACCTTAAGGGGTACCATCAGCGTTTTTATTAGTTGAACCGTAAGGGGTACCATCAGCGTTTTTATGAGTAAAACCGTAAGGGGTACCATCAGCGTTTTTATGAGTAAAACCATAAGGGGTACCATCAGCGTTTTTATGAGTAAAACCATAAGGGTTACCATCAGCGTTTTTATGAGTAAAACCATAAGGGGTACCATCAGCGTTTTTATGAGTAGAACCATAAGGGGTACCATCAGCGTTTTTATGAGTAAAACCATAAGGGTTACCATCAGCGTTTTTATGAGTAAAACCATAAGGGGTACCATCAGCGTTTTTATGAGTAGAACCATAAGGGGTACCATCAGCGTTTTTATGAGTAGAACCATAAGGGGTACCATCAGCGTTTTTATGAGTAAAACCATAAGGGGTACCATCAGCGTTTTTATGAGTAAAACCATAAGGGTTACCATCAGCGTTTTTATGAGTAAAACCATAAGGGGTACCATCAGCGTTTTTATGAGTAGAACCATAAGGGGTACCATCAGCGTTTTTATGAGTAAAACCATAAGGGGTACCATCAGCATTTTTATGAGTAAAACCATAAGCGGTACCATCAGCGTTTTTATGAGTAAAACCATAAGGGTTACCATCAGCGTTTTTATGAGTAAAACCATAAGGGGTACCATCAGCGTTTTTATGAGTAAAACCATAAGGGGTACCATCAGCATTTTTATGAGTAAAACCATAAGCGGTACCATCAGCGTTTTTATGAGTAAAACCATAAGGGTTACCATCAGCGTTTTTATGAGTAAAACCATAAGGGTTACCATCAGCGTTTTTATGAGTAAAACCATAAGGGGTACCATCAGCGTTTTTATGAGTAGAACCATAAGGGGTACCATCAGCGTTTTTATGAGTAAAACCATAAGGGGTACCATCAGCGTTTTTATGAGTAAAACCGTAAGGGGTACCATCAGCGTTTTTATGAGTAAAACCATAAGGGGTACCATCAGCGTTTTTATGAGTAAAACCGTAAGGGGTACCATCAGCGTTTTTATGAGTAAAACCATAAGGGGTACCATCAGCGTTTTTATGAGTAAAACCATAAGGGGTACCATCAGCGTTTTTATGAGTAAAACCATAAGGGGTACCATCAGCGTTTTTATGAGTAAAACCATAAGGGGTACCATCAGCGTTTTTATGAGTAAAACCGTAAGGGGTACCATCAGCGTTTTTATGAGTATAACCATAAGGGGTACCATCAGCGTTTTTATGAGTATAACCATAAGGGGTACCATCAGTATTTTTATGAGTAAAACCATAAGGGGTACCATCAGCGTTTTTATGAGTAAAACCGTAAGGGGTACCATCAGCGTTTTTATGAGTAAAACCATAAGCGGTACCATCAGCGTTTTTATTAGTTGAACCGTAAGGGGTACCATCAGCGTTTTTTTGAGTAAAACCATAAGGGGTACCATCAGCGTTTTTATGAGTATAACCATAAGGGGTACCATCAGCGTTTTTATGAGTATAACCATAAGGGGTACCATCAGCGTTTTTATGAGTATAACCATAAGGGGTACCATCAGCGTTTTTATGAGTAAAACCGTAAGGGGTACCATCAGCGTTTTTATGAGTAAAACCATAAGGGGTACCATCAGCGTTTTTATGAGTAAAACTATAAGGGGTACCATCAGCATTTTTATGAGTAAAACCATAAGGGGTACCAGCGTTTTTATGAGTAAAACCGTAAGGGGTACCATCAGCATTTTTATGAGTAAAACCATAAGGGGTACCATCAGCGTTTTTATGAGAAAAACCGTAAGGGGTACCATCAGCGTTTTTATGAGTAAAACTGTAAGGGGTACCATCAGCGTTTTTATGAGTAAAACCGTAAGGGGTACCATCAGCATTTTTATGAGTAAAACCATAAGGGGTACCATCAGCGTTTTTATGAGAAAAACCATAAGGGGTACCATCAGCGTTTTTATGAGTAAAACTGTAAGGGGTACCATCAGCATTTTTATGAGTAAAACCATAAGGGGTACCATCAGCGTTTTTATGAGAAAAACCGTAAGGGGTACCATCAGCGTTTTTATGAGTAAAACCATAAGGGGTACCATCAGCGTTTTTATGAGTAAAACCATAAGGGGTACCATCAGCGTTTTTATGAGTAAAACCATAAGGGGTACCAGCGTTTTTATGAGTAAAACCGTAAGGGGTACCAGCGTTTTTATGAGTAAAACCGTAAGGGGTACCATCAGCATTTTTATGAGTAAAACCATAAGGGGTACCATCAGCGTTTTTATGAGTAAAACCATAAGGGGTACCATCAGCATTTTTATGAGTAAAACCATAAGGGGTACCATCAGCGTTTTTATGAGTAAAACCATAAGGGGTACCATCAGCGTTTTTATGAGTAAAACCATAAGGGGTACCAGCGTTTTTATGAGTAAAACCATAAGGGGTACCATCAGCATTTTTATGAGTAAAACCATAAGGGGTACCATCAGCGTTTTTATGAGTAAAACCATAAGGGGTACCATCAGCGTTTTTATGAGTAAAACCATAAGGGGTACCAGCGTTTTTATGAGTAAAACCGTAAGGGGTACCAGCGTTTTTATGAGTAAAACCGTAAGGGGTACCATCAGCATTTTTATGAGTAAAACCATAAGGGGTACCAGCGTTTTTATGAGTAAAACCGTAAGGGGTACCATCAGCATTTTTATGAGTAAAACCATAAGGGGTACCATCAGCGTTTTTATGAGTAAAACCATAAGGGGTACCATCAGCATTTTTATGAGTAAAACCATAAGGGGTACCAGCGTTTTTATGAGTAAAACCGTAAGGGGTACCATCAGCGTTTTTATGAGTAAAACCATAAGGGGTACCATCAGCATTTTTATGAGTAAAACCATAAGGGGTACCATCAGCGTTTTTATGAGTAAAACTGTAAGGGGTACCATCAGCATTTTTATGAGTAAAACCATAAGGGGTACCATCAGCATTTTTATGAGTAAAACCATAAGGGGTACCATCAGCATTTTTATGAGTAAAACCATAAGGGGTACCAGCGTTTTTATGAGTAAAACCGTAAGGGGTACCATCAGCATTTTTATGAGTAAAACCATAAGGGGTACCATCAGCGTTTTTATGAGAAAAACCGTAAGGGGTACCATCAGCGTTTTTATGAGTAAAACTGTAAGGGGTACCATCAGCGTTTTTATGAGTAAAACCGTAAGGGGTACCATCAGCATTTTTATGAGTAAAACTGTAAGGGGTACCATCAGCATTTTTATGAGTAAAACCATAAGGGGTACCATCAGCGTTTTTATGAGTAAAACCGTAAGGGGTACCATCAGCGTTTTTATGAGTAAAACCATAAGGGGTACCATCAGCATTTTTATGAGTAAAACCATAAGGGGTACCATCAGCGTTTTTATGAGAAAAACCGTAAGGGGTACCATCAGCGTTTTTATGAGTAAAACCGTAAGGGGTACCATCAGCATTTTTATGAGTAAAACCATAAGGGGTACCATCAGCATTTTTATGAGTAAAACCATAAGGGGTACCATCAGCGTTTTTATGAGAAAAACTGTAAGGGGTACCATCAGCGTTTTTATGAGTAAAACCGTAAGGGGTACCATCAGCATTTTTATGAGTAAAACTGTAAGGGGTACCATCAGCATTTTTATGAGTAAAACCATAAGGGGTACCATCAGCGTTTTTATGAGTAAAACCGTAAGGGGTACCATCAGCGTTTTTATGAGTAAAACCATAAGGGGTACCATCAGCGTTTTTATGAGTAAAACCGTAAGGGGTACCATCAGCATTTTTATGAGTAAAACCATAAGGGGTACCATCAGCGTTTTTATGAGTAAAACCATAAGGGGTACCATCAGCGTTTTTATGAGTATAACCATAAGGGGTACCATCAGCGTTTTTATGAGTAAAACCGTAAGGGGTACCATCAGCGTTTTTATGAGTAAAACCATAAGGGGTACCATCAGCGTTTTTATGAGTAAAACTATAAGGGGTACCATCAGCATTTTTATGAGTAAAACCGTAAGGGGTACCATCAGCGTTTTTATGAGTAAAACCGTAAGGGGTACCATCAGCATTTTTATGAGTAAAACCATAAGGGGTACCATCAGCGTTTTTATGAGAAAAACCGTAAGGGGTACCATCAGCGTTTTTATGAGTAAAACTGTAAGGGGTACCATCAGCATTTTTATGAGTAAAACCATAAGGGGTACCATCAGCGTTTTTATGAGTAAAACCATAAGGGGTACCATCAGCGTTTTTATGAGTAAAACCATAAGGGGTACCAGCGTTTTTATGAGTAAAACCGTAAGGGGTACCAGCGTTTTTATGAGTAAAACCGTAAGGGGTACCATCAGCATTTTTATGAGTAAAACCATAAGGGGTACCATCAGCGTTTTTATGAGTAAAACCGTAAGGGGTACCATCAGCGTTTTTATGAGTAAAACCATAAGGGGTACCATCAGCATTTTTATGAGTAAAACCGTAAGGGGTACCATCAGCGTTTTTATGAGTAAAACCGTAAGGGGTACCATCAGCGTTTTTATGAGTAAAACCATAAGGGGTACCATCAGCATTTTTATGAGTAAAACCGTAAGGGGTACCATCAGCGTTTTTATGAGTAAAACCGTAAGGGGTACCATCAGCATTTTTATGAGTAAAACCGTAAGGGGTACCATCAGCATTTTTATGAGTAAAACTGTAAGGGGTACCATCAGCATTTTTATGAGTAAAACCATAAGGGGTACCATCAGCGTTTTTATGAGTAAAACCATAAGGGGTACCATAAGCGTTTTTATGAGTAAAACCATAAGGGGTACCATCAGCATTTTTATGAGTAAAACCATAAGGGGTACCATCAGCGTTTTTATGAGTAAAACCATAAGGGGTACCATCAGCATTTTTATGAGTAAAACCGTAAGGGGTACCATCAGCATTTTTATGAGTAAAACCATAAGGGGTACCATCAGCGTTTTTATGAGTAAAACCGTAAGGGGTACCATCAGCGTTTTTATGAGTAAAACCGTAAGGGGTACCATCAGCGTTTTTATGAGTAAAACCGTAAGAGGTACCATCAGCGTTTTTATGAGTAAAACCATAAGGGGTACCATCAGCGTTTTTATGAGTAAAACCGTAAGGGGTACCATCAGCGTTTTTATGAGTAAAACCATAAGGGGTACCATCAGCGTTTTTATGAGTAAAACCATAAGGGGTACCATCAGCGTTTTTATGAGTAAAACCGTAAGGGGTACCATCAGCGTTTTTATGAGTAAAACCATAAGGGGTACCATCAGCGTTTTTATGAGTAAAACCGTAAGGGGTACCATCAGCGTTTTTATGAGTAAAACCGTAAGGGGTACCATCAGCGTTTTTATGAGTAAAACCATAAGGGGTACCATCAGCGTTTTTATGAGTAAAACCGTAAGGGGTACCATCAGCATTTTTATGAGTAAAACCGTAAGGGGTACCATCAGCGTTTTTATGAGTAAAACCGTAAGAGGTACCATCAGCGTTTTTATGAGTAAAACCATAAGGGGTACCATCAGCGTTTTTATGAGTAAAACCGTAAGGGGTACCATCAGCGTTTTTATGAGTAAAACCATAAGGGGTACCATCAGCGTTTTTATGAGTAAAACCATAAGGGGTACCATCAGCGTTTTTATGAGTAAAACCATAAGGGGTACCATCAGCGTTTTTATGAGTAAAACCATAAGGGGTACCATCAGCGTTTTTATGAGTAAAACCGTAAGGGGTACCATCAGCGTTTTTATGAGTAAAACCATAAGGGGTACCATCAGCGTTTTTATGAGTAAAACCATAAGGGGTACCATCAGCGTTTTTATGAGTAAAACCATAAGGGGTACCATCAGCGTTTTTATGAGTAAAACCGTAAGGGGTACCATCAGCGTTTTTATGAGTAAAACCGTAAGGGGTACCATCAGCGTTTTTATGAGTAAAACCGTAAGGGGTACCATCAGCGTTTTTATGAGTAAAACCATAAGGGGTACCATCAGCGTTTTTATGAGTAAAACCGTAAGGGGTACCATCAGCATTTTTATGAGTAAAACCGTAAGGGGTACCATCAGCGTTTTTATGAGTAAAACCGTAAGAGGTACCATCAGCGTTTTTATGAGTAAAACCATAAGGGGTACCATCAGCGTTTTTATGAGTAAAACCGTAAGGGGTACCATCAGCGTTTTTATGAGTAAAACCATAAGGGGTACCATCAGCGTTTTTATGAGTAAAACCATAAGGGGTACCATCAGCGTTTTTATGAGTAAAACCATAAGGGGTACCATCAGCATTTTTATGAGTAAAACCATAAGGGGTACCATCAGCGTTTTTATGAGTAAAACCATAAGGGGTACCATCAGCGTTTTTATGAGTAAAACCATAAGGGGTACCATAAGCGTTTTTATGAGTAAAACCGTAAGGGGTACCATCAGTGTTTTTATGAGTAAAACCGTAAGGGGTACCATCAGCGTTTTTATGAGTAAAACCATAAGGGGTACCATAAGCGTTTTATGAGTAAAACCATAAGGGGTACCATCAGCGTTTTTATGAGTAAAACCATAAGGGGTACCATTAGCGTTTTTATGAGTAAAACCATAAGGGGTACCATCAGCATTTTTATGAGTACAACCGTAAGGGGTAACATCAGCATTTTTATGAGTAAAACCGTAAGGGGTACCATCAGCGTTTTTATGAGTAAAACCATAAGGGGTACCATAAGCGTTTTTATGAGTAAAACCGTAAGGGGTACCATCAGTGTTTTTATGAGTAAAACCGTAAGGGGTACCATCAGCGTTTTTATGAGTAAAACCATAAGGGGTACCATAAGCGTTTTATGAGTAAAACCATAAGGGGTACCATTAGCGTTTTTATGAGTAAAACCATAAGGGGTACCATCAGCGTTTTTATGAGTAAAACCATAAGGGGTACCATTAGCGTTTTTATGAGTAAAACCATAAGGGGTACCATCAGCATTTTTATGAGTACAACCGTAAGGGGTAACATCAGCATTTTTATGAGTAAAACCATAAGGGGTACCATCAGCGTTTTTATGAGTAAAACCATAAGGGGTACCATCAGCATTTTTATGAGTAAAACCGTAAGGGGTACCATCAGCGTTTTTATGAGTAAAACCATAAGGGGTACCATCAGCATTTTTATGAGTAAAACCGTAAGCGGTACCATCAGCATTTTTATGAGTAAAACCATAAGGGGTACCATCAGCGTTTTTATGAGTAAAACCATAAGGGGTACCATCAGCATTTTTATGAGTAAAACCGTAAGGGGTACCATCAGCGTTTTTATGAGTAAAACCATAAGGGGTACCATCAGCGTTTTTATGAGTAAAACCATAAGGGGTACCATCAGCATTTTTATGAGTAAAACCATAAGGGGTACCATCAGCGTTTTTATGAGTAAAACCATAAGGGGTACCATCAGCGTTTTTATGAGTAAAACCATAAGGGGTACCATCAGCATTTTTATGAGTAAAACCATAAGGGGTACCATCAGCATTTTTATGAGTAAAACCATAAGGGGTACCATCAGCGTTTTTATGAGTAAAACCTTAAGTGGTACCATCAGCGTTTTTATGAGTAAAACCGTAAGGGGTACCATCAGCGTTTTTATGAGTAAAACCATAAGGGGTACCATCAGCGTTTTTATGAGTAAAACCGTAAGGGGTACCATCAGCGTTTTTATGAGTAAAACCATAAGGGGTACCATCAGCGTTTTTATGAGTAAAACCGTAAGGGGTACCATCAGCGTTTTTATGAGTAAAACCGTAAGGGGTACCATCAGCGTTTTTATGAGTAAAACCGTAAGGGGTACCATCAGCATTTTTATGAGTAAACCATAAGGGGTACCATCAGCATTTTTATGAGTAAAACCATAAGGGGTACCATCAGCATTTTTATGAGTAAAACCATAAGGGGTACCATCAGCGTTTTTATGAGTAAAACCTTAAGTGGTACCATCAGCGTTTTTATGAGTAAAACCGTAAGGGGTACCATCAGCGTTTTTATGAGTAAAACCATAAGGGGTATCATCAGCGTTTTTATGAGTAAAACCGTAAGGGGTACCATCAGCGTTTTTATGAGTAAAACCATAAGGGGTACCATCAGCGTTTTTATGAGTAAAACCATAAGGGGTACCATCAGCGTTTTTATGAGTAAAACCATAAGGGGTACCATCAGCATTTTTATGAGTAAAACCGTAAGGGGTACCATCAGCGTTTTTATGAGTAAAACCGTAAGGGGTACCATCAGCGTTTTTATGAGTAAAACCGTAAGGGGTACCATCAGCGTTTTTATGAGTAAAACCATAAAGGGTACCATCAGCGTTTTTATGAGTAAAACCATAAGGGGTACCATCAGCATTTTTATGAGTAAAACCGTAAGGGGTACCATCAGCATTTTTATGAGTAAAACCGTAAGGGGTACCATCAGCATTTTTATGAGTAAAACCGTAAGGGGTACCATCAGCATTTTTATGAGTAAAACCGTAAGGGGTACCATCAGCGTTTTTATGAGTAAAACCATAAGGGGTACCATCAGCGTTTTTATGAGTAAAACCATAAGGGGTACCATCAGCGTTTTTATGAGTAAAACCATAAGGGGTACCATCAGCGTTTTTATGAGTAAAACCATAAGGGGTACCATCAGCGTTTTTATGAGTAAAACCATAAGGGGTACCATCAGCGTTTTTATGAGTAAAACCATAAGGGGTACCATCAGCATTTTTATGAGTAAAACCTTAAGGGGTACCATCAGCGTTTTTATGAGTAAAACCATAAGGGGTACCATCAGCGTTTTTATGAGTAAAACCATAAGTGGTACCATCAGCGTTTTTATGAGTAAAACCGTAAGGGGTACCATCAGCATTTTTATGAGTAAAACCATAAGGGGTACCATCAGCGTTTTTATGAGTAAAACCATAAGGGGTACCATCAGCGTTTTTATGAGTAAAACCATAAGGGGTACCATCAGCGTTTTTATGAGTAAAACCATAAGGGGTACCATCAGCGTTTTTATGAGTAAAACCGTAAGGGGTACCATCAGCGTTTTTATGAGTAAAACCATAAGTGGTACCATCAGCGTTTTTATGAGTAAAACCGTAAGGGGTACCATCAGCATTTTTATGAGTAAAACCATAAGGGGTACCATCAGCATTTTTATGAGTAAAACCATAACGGGTACCATCAGCATTTTTATGAGTAAAACCGTAAGGGGTACCATCAGCGTTTTTATGAGTAAAACCATAAGGGGTACCATCAGCGTTTTTATGAGTAAAACCATAATGGGTACCATCAGCATTTTTATGAGTAAAACCGTAATGGGTACCATCAGCGTTTTTATGAGTAAAACCATAAGGGGTACCATCAGCGTTTTATGAGTAAAACTGTAAGGGGTACCATCAGCGTTTTTATGAGTAAAACCATAATGGGTACCATCAGCATTTTTATGAGTAAAACCGTAAGGGGTACCATCAGCGTTTTTATGAGTAAAACCGTAAGGGGTACCATCAGCA
Source organism: Pseudorasbora parva (assembly GCF_024679245.1). NCBI lineage: Eukaryota > Metazoa > Chordata > Actinopteri > Cypriniformes > Gobionidae > Pseudorasbora > Pseudorasbora parva. The sequence continues at coordinate 43,303,259 of NC_090187.1, forward strand.
TTTTTATGAGTAAAACCATAAGTGGTACCATCAGCATTTTTATGAGTAAAACCATAAGGGGTACCATCAGCGTTTTTATGAGTAAAACCGTAAGGGGTACCATCAGCGTTTTATGAGTAAAACCGTAAGGGGTACCATCAGCGTTTTTATGAGTAAAACCATAAGGGGTACCATCAGCATTTTTATGAGTAAAACCGTAAGGGGTACCATCAGCGTTTTTATGAGTAAAACCATAAGGGGTACCATAAGCGTTTTTATGAGTAAAACCGTAAGAGGTACCATCAGCGTTTTTATGAGTAAAACCATAAGGGGTACCATAAGCGTTTTTATGAGTAAAACCGTAAGAGGTACCATCAGCGTTTTTATGAGTAAAACCATAAGGGGTACCATTAGCGTTTTTATGAGTAAAACCATAAGGGGTACCATCAGCATTTTTATGAGTAAAACCATAAGGGGTACCATCAGCGTTTTTATGAGTAAAACCATAAGGGGTACCATCAGCGTTTTTATGAGTAAAACCATAAGGGGTACCATCAGCGTTTTTATGAGTAAAACCGTAAGGGGTACCATCAGCGTTTTTATGAGTAAAACCGTAAGGGGTACCATCAGCGTTTTTATGAGTAAAACCGTAAGGGGTACCATCAGCGTTTTTATGAGTAAAACCGTAAGGGGTACCATCAGCGTTTTTATGAGTAAAACCGTAAGGGGTACCATCAGCGTTTTTATGAGTAAAACCATAAGGGGTACCATCAGCGTTTTTATGAGTAAAACTATAAGGGGTACCATCAGCATTTTTATGAGTAAAACCATAAGGGGTACCATCAGCGTTTTTATGAGTAAAACCATAAGGGGTACCATCAGCGTTTTTATGAGTAAAACCATAAGGGGTACCATCAGCGTTTTTATGAGTAAAACCGTAAGGGGTACCATCAGCGTTTTTATGAGTAAAACCATAAGGGGTACCATCAGCGTTTTTATGAGTAAAACCATAAGGGGTACCATCAGCGTTTTTATGAGTAAAACCATAAGGGGTACCATCAGCGTTTTTATGAGTAAAACCGTAAGGGGTACCATCAGCGTTTTTATGAGTAAAACCGTAAGGGGTACCATCAGCGTTTTTATGAGTAAAACCATAAGGGGTACCATAAGCATTTTTATGAGTAAAACCGTAAGAGGTACCATCAGCGTTTTTATGAGTAAAACCGTAAGGGGTACCATCAGCATTTTTATGAGTAAAACCATAAGGGGTACCATCAGCGTTTTTATGAGTAAAACCATAAGGGGTACCATCAGCATTTTTATGAGTAAAACCATAAGGGGTACCATCAGCGTTTTTATGAGTAAAACCATAAGGGGTACCATCAGCATTTTTATGAGTACAACCGTAAGGGGTACCATCAGCATTTTTATGAGTAAAACCATAAGGGGTACCATCAGCGTTTTTATGAGTAAAACCATAAGGGGTACCATCAGCATTTTTATGAGTAAAACCGTAAGGGGTACCATCAGCGTTTTTATGAGTAAAACCATAAGGGGTACCATCAGCGTTTTTATGAGTAAAACCATAAGGGGTACCATCAGCATTTTTATGAGTAAAACCATAAGGGGTACCATCAGCGTTTTTATGAGTAAAACCATAAGGGGTACCATCAGCGTTTTTATGAGTAAAACCATAAGGGGTACCATCAGCATTTTTATGAGTAAAACCATAAGGGGTACCATCAGCATTTTTATGAGTAAAACCATAAGGGGTACCATCAGCGTTTTTATGAGTAAAACCTTAAGTGGTACCATCAGCGTTTTTATGAGTAAAACCGTAAGGGGTACCATCAGCGTTTTTATGAGTAAAACCATAAGGGGTACCATCAGCGTTTTTATGAGTAAAACTATAAGGGGTACCATCAGCGTTTTTATGAGTAAAACCATAAGGGGTACCATCAGCATTTTTATGAGTAAAACCATAAGGGGTACCATCAGCGTTTTTATGAGTAAAACTATAAGGGGTACCATCAGCATTTTTATGAGTAAAACCATAAGGGGTACCATCAGCGTTTTTATGAGTAAAACCATAAGGGGTACCATCAGCGTTTTTATGAGTAAAACCATAAGGGGTACCATCAGCGTTTTTATGAGTAAAACCGTAAGGGGTACCATCAGCGTTTTTATGAGTAAAACCGTAAGGGGTACCATCAGCGTTTTTATGAGTAAAACCATAAGGGGTACCATCAGCGTTTTTATGAGTAAAACCATAAGGGGTACCATCAGCGTTTTTATGAGTAAAACCATAAGGGGTACCATCAGCGTTTTTATGAGTAAAACCGTAAGGGGTACCATCAGCGTTTTTATGAGTAAAACCATAAGGGGTACCATCAGCGTTTTTATGAGTAAAACCATAAGGGGTACCATCAGCGTTTTTATGAGTAAAACCATAAGGGGTACCATCAGCGTTTTTATGAGTAAAACCGTAAGGGGTACCATCAGCGTTTTTATGAGTAAAACCGTAAGGGGTACCATCAGCGTTTTTATGAGTAAAACCGTAAGGGGTACCATCAGCGTTTTTATGAGTAAAACCATAAGGGGTACCATCAGCGTTTTTATGAGTAAAACCGTAAGGGGTACCATCAGCGTTTTTATGAGTAAAACCGTAAGGGGTACCATCAGCGTTTTTATGAGTAAAACCATAAGGGGTACCATCAGCGTTTTTATGAGTAAAACCATAAGTGGTACCATCAGCGTTTTTATGAGTAAAACCGTAAGTGGTACCATCAGCGTTTTTATGAGTAAAACCGTAAGGGGTACCATAAGCGTTTTTATGAGTAAAACCGTAAGGGGTACCATCAGTGTTTTTATGAGTAAAACCGTAAGGGGTACCATCAGCGTTTTTATGAGTAAAACCGTAAGGGGTACCATCAGTGTTTTTATGAGTAAAACCATAAGGGGTACCATCAGCGTTTTTATGAGTAAAACCATAAGGGGTACCATAAGCATTTTTATGAGTAAAACCGTAAGAGGTACCATCAGCGTTTTTATGAGTAAAACCATAAGGGGTACCATAAGCGTTTTTATGAGTAAAACCATAAGGGGTACCATAAGCGTTTTTATGAGTAAAACCATAAGGGGTACCATAAGCGTTTTTATGAGTAAAACCATAAGGGGTACCATCAGCGTTTTTATGAGTAAAACTGTAAGGGGTACCATCAGCGTTTTTATGAGTAAAACCATAAGGGGTACCATCAGTGTTTTTATGAGTAAAACCATAAGGGGTACCATCAGCGTTTTTATGAGTAAAACCGTAAGGGGTACCATCAGTATTTTTATGAGTAAAACCATAAGGGGTACCATCAGCGTTTTTATGAGTAAAACCGTAAGGGGTACCATCAGCGTTTTTATGAGTAAAACCATAAGGGGTACCATCAGCGTTTTTATGAGTAAAACCATAAGGGGTACCATCAGCGTTTTTATGAGTAAAACCATAAGGGGTACCATCAGCGTTTTTATGAGTAAAACTGTAAGAGGTACCATCAGCGTTTTTATGAGTAAAACCGTAAGAGGTACCATCAGCGTTTTTATGAGTAAAACCGTAAGGGGTACCATCAGCGTTTTTATGAGTAAAACCATAAGAGGTACCATCAGCGTTTTTATGAGTAAAACCGTAAGGGGTACCATCAGCGTTTTTATGAGTAAAACCATAAGCGGTACCATCAGCGTTTTTATGAGTATAACCATAAGGGGTACCATCAGCGTTTTTATGAGTAAAACCATAAGCGGTACCATCAGCGTTTTTATGAGTAAAACCATAAGGGGTACCATCAGTGTTTTTATGTGTAGAACCATAAGGGGTACCATCAGCGTTTTTATGAGTAAAACCATAAGCGGTACCATCAGCGTTTTTATGAGTAAAACCGTAAGGGGTACCATCAGCGTTTTTATGAGTATAACCATAAGGGGTACCATCAGCGTTTTTATGAGTAAAACCATAAGGGGTACCATCAGCGTTTTTATGAGTAGAACCATAAGGGGTACCATCAGCGTTTTTATTAGTTGAACCGTAAGGGGTACCATCAGCGTTTTTATTAGTTGAACCGTAAGGGGTACCATCAGTGTTTTTATGATTTTACTCATAAAAACGTTGATGGTACCCATTATGATTTTACTCATAAAAACGCTGATGGTACCCCTTATGGTTTTACTCATAAAAACGCTGATGGTACCCCTTATGGTTTTACTCATAAAAATGTTGATGGTACCTCTTGTGGTTTTACTCATAAAAACGCTGATGGTACCCCTTATGGTTTTACTCATAAAAACGCTGATGGTACCCCTTACGGTTTTACTCATAAAACGCTGATGGTACCCCTTACGGTTTTACTCATAAAAACGTTGATGGTACCCCTTACGGTTTTACTCATAAAACGCTGATGGTACCCCTTACAGTTTTACTCATAAAAACGTTGATGGTGCCCCTTACGGTTTTACTCATAAAAACGTTGATGGTACCCCTTATGGTTTTACTCATAAAAACGCTGATGGTACCCCTTATGGTTTTACTCATAAAAACGCTGATGGTACCCCTTATGGTTTTACTCATAAAAACGCTGATGGTACCCCTTACGGTTTTACTCATAAAAACGCTGATGGTACCCCTTATGGTTTTACTCATAAAAACGCTGATGGTACCCCTTATGGTTTTACTCATAAAAACGCTGATGGTACCCCTTATGGTTTTACTCATAAAAACGCTGATGGTACCCCTTATGGTTTTACTCATAAAAACGCTGATGGTACCTCTTACGGTTTTACTCATAAAAACGCTGATGGTACCCCTTACGGTTTTACTCATAAAAACGCTGATGGTACCCCTTATGGTTTTACTCATAAAAACGCTGATGATACCCCTTATGGTTTTACTCATAAAAACGCTGAAGGTACCCCTTATGGTTTTACTCATAAAAACGCTGATGGTACCCCTTATGGTTTTACTCATAAAAATGCTGATGGTACCCCTTATGGTTTTACTCATAAAAACGCTGATGGTACCCCTTATGGTTTTACTCATAAAAACGCTGATGGTACCCCTTATGGTTTTACTCATAAAAACACTGATGGTACCCCTTATGGTTTTACTCATAAAAACACTGATGGTACCCCTTATGGTTTTACTCATAAAAACGCTGATGGTACCCCTTATGGTTTTACTCATAAAAACGCTGATGGTACCCCTTATGGTTTTACTCATAAAAACGCTGATGGTACCCCTTATGGTTTTACTCATAAAAACGCTGATGGTACCCCTTATGGTTTTACTCATAAAAACGCTGATGGTACCCCTTATGGTTTTACTCATAAAAATGTTGATGGTACCTCTTGTGGTTTTACTCATAAAAACGCTGATGGTACCCCTTACCATTTTACTCATAAAAACGCTGATGGTACCCCTTACGGTTTTACTCATAAAACGCTGATGGTACCCCTTACGGTTTTACTCATAAAAACGTTGATGGTACCCCTTACGGTTTTACTCATAAAACGCTGATGGTACCCCTTACGGTTTTACTCATAAAAACGTTGATGGTGCCCCTTACGGTTTTACTCATAAAAACGTTGATGGTACCCCTTATGGTTTTACTCATAAAAACGCTGATGGTACCCCTTATGGTTTTACTCATAAAAACGCTGATGGTACCCCTTACGGTTTTACTCATAAAAACGCTGATGGTACCCCTTATGGTTTTACTCATAAAAACGCTGATGGTACCCCTTATGGTTTTACTCATAAAAACGCTGATGGTACCCCTTATGGTTTTACTCATAAAAACGCTGATGGTACCCCTTATGGTTTTACTCATAAAAACGCTGATGGTACCCCTTACGGTTTTACTCATAAAAACGCTGATGGTACCCCTTATGGTTTTACTCATAGAAACGCTGATGGTACCCCTTACGGTTTTACTCATAAAAACGCTGATGGTACCCCTTACGGTTTTACTCATAAAAACGCTGACCTTTATGGTTTTACTCATAAAAACGTTGATGGTACCCCTTACGGTTTTACTCATAAAAACGCTGATGGTACCCCTTATGGTTTTACTCATAAAAACGCTGATGGTACCCCTTACGGTTTTACTCATAAAAACGCTGATGGTACCCCTTATGGTTTTACTCATAAAAACGCTGATGGTACCCCTTATGGTTTACTCATAAAAATGCTGATGGTACCCCTTACGGTTTTACTCATAAAAACGCTGATGGTACCCCTTATGGTTTTACTCATAAAAACGCTGATGGTACCCCTTATGGTTTTACTCATAAAAACGCTGATGGTACCCCTTATGGTTTTACTCATAAAAACGCTGATGGTACCCCTTATGGTTTTACTCATAAAAACGCTGATGGTACCCCTTACGGTTTTACTCATAAAAACGCTGATGGTACCCCTTACGGTTTTACTCATAAAAACGCTGATGGTACCCCTTATGGTTTTACTCATAAAAACGCTGATGGTACCCCTTACGGTTTTACTCATAAAAACGCTGATGGTACCCCTTATGGTTCTACTCATAAAAAAACGCTGATGGTACCCCTTATGGTTTTACTCATAAAAACGCTGATGGTACCCCTTATGGTTTTACTCATAAATACGTTGATGGTACCCCTTACGGTTTTACTCATAAAAACGTTGATGGTACCCCTTATGGTTTTACTCATAAAAACGCTGATGGTACCCCTTACGGTTCAACTAATAAAAACGCTGATGGTACCCCTTATGGTTTTACTGATAAAAACGCTGATGGTACCCCTTACCGTTTTACTCATAAAAACGCTGATGGTACCCCTTACGGTTCAACTAACAAAAACGCTGATGGTACCTCTTATGGTTTTACTGATAAAAACGCTGATGGTACCCCTTATGGTTTTACTCATAAAAATGCTGATGGTACCCCTTACGGTTTTACTCATAAAAACGCTGATGGTACCCCTTATGGTTTTACTCATAAAAACGCTGATGGTACCCCTTATGGTTTTACTCATAAAAATGCTGATGGTACCCCTTACGGTTTTACTCATAAAAACGCTGATGGTACCCCTTATGGTTTTACTCATAAAAACGCTGATGGTACCCCTTATGGTTTTACTCATAAAAATGCTGATGGTACCCCTTACGGTTCTACTCATAAAACGCTGATGGTACCCCTTACGGTTTTACTCATAAAAACGCTGATGGTACCCCTTATGGTTCTACTCATAAAAAAACGCTGATGGTACCCCTTATGGTTTTACTCATAAAAACGCTGATGGTACCCCTTACGGTTTTACTCATAAAAACGCTGATGGTACCCCTTACGGTTTTACTCATAAAAACGCTGATGGTACCCCTTATGGTTTTACTCATAAAAACGCTGATGGTACCCCTTACGGTTTTACTCATAAAAACGCTGATGGTACCCCTTATGGTTTTACTCATAAAAACGCTGAAGGTACCCCTTACGGTTTTACTCATAAAAACGCTGATGGTACCCCTTATGGTTTTACTCATAAAAACGCTGATGGTAACCCTTATGGTTTTACTCATAAAAACGCTGATGGTACCCCTTATGGTTTTACTCATAAAAACGCTGATGGTACCCCTTATGGTTTTACTCATAAAAACGCTGATGGTACCCCTTATGGTTTTACTCATAAAAACGCTGATGGTACCCCTTACGGTTTTACTCATAAAAACGCTGATGGTAACCCTTACGGTTTTACTCATAAAAACGCTGATGGTACCCCTTACGGTTTTACTCATAAAACGCTGATGGTACCCCTTACGGTTTTACTCATAAAAACGCTGACCTTTATGGTTTTACTCATAAAAACGCTGATGGTACCCCTTATGGTTTTACTCATAAAAACGCTGATGGTACCCCTTACGGTTTTACTCATAAAAACGCTGATGGTACCCCTTACGGTTTTACTCATAAAAACGCTGATGGTACCCCTTATGGTTTTACTCATAAAAACGCTGATGGTACCCCTTACGGTTTTACTCATAAAAACGCTGACCTTTATGGTTTTACTCATAAAAACGTTGATGGTACCCCTTACGGTTTTACTCATAAAAACGCTGATGGTACCCCTTACGGTTTTACTCATAAAAACGCTGATGGTACCCCTTATGGTTTTACTCATAAAAACGCTGATGGTACCCCTTACGGTTTTACTCATAAAAACGCTGATGGTACCCCTTATGGTTTTACTCATAAAAACGCTGATGGTACCCCTTATGGTTTACTCATAAAAATGCTGATGGTACCCCTTACGGTTTTACTCATAAAAACGCTGATGGTACCCCTTATGGTTTTACTCATAAAAACGCTGATGGTACCCCTTATGGTTTTACTCATAAAAACGCTGATGGTACCCCTTATGGTTTTACTCATAAAAACGCTGATGGTACCCCTTATGGTTTTACTCATAAAAACGCTGATGGTACCCCTTACGGTTTTACTCATAAAAACGCTGATGGTACCCCTTACGGTTTTACTCATAAAAACGCTGATGGTACCCCTTACGGTTTTACTCATAAAAACGCTGATGGTACCCCTTATGGTTTTACTCATAGAAACGCTGATGGTACCCCTTATGGTTTTACTCATAAAAACGCTGATGGTACCCCTTACGGTTTTACTCATAAAAACGCTGACCTTTATGGTTTTACTCATAAAAACGTTGATGGTACCCCTTACGGTTTTACTCATAAAAACGCTGACCTTTATGGTTTTACTCATAAAAACGCTGATGGTACCCCTTACGGTTTTACTCATAAAAACGCTGATGGTACCCCTTATGGTTTTACTCATAAAAACGCTGATGGTACCCCTTACGGTTTTACTCATAAAAACGCTGATGGTACCCCTTATGGTTTTACTCATAAAAACGCTGATGGTACCCCTTATGGTTTACTCATAAAAATGCTGATGGTACCCCTTACGGTTTTACTCATAAAAACGCTGATGGTACCCCTTATGGTTTTACTCATAAAAACGCTGATGGTACCCCTTATGGTTCTACTCATAAAAAAACGCTGATGGTACCCCTTATGGTTTTACTCATAAAAACGCTGATGGTACCCCTTACGGTTTTACTCATAAAAACGCTGATGGTACCCCTTACGGTTTTACTCATAAAAACGCTGATGGTACCCCTTACGGTTTTACTCATAAAAACGCTGATGGTACCCCTTATGGTTTTACTCATAAAAACGCTGAAGGTACCCCTTACGGTTTTACTCATAAAAACGCTGATGGTACCCCTTATGGTTTTACTCATAAAAACGCTGATGGTAACCCTTATGGTTTTACTCATAAAAACGCTGATGGTACCCCTTATGGTTTTACTCATAAAAACGCTGATGGTACCCCTTATGGTTTTACTCATAAAAACGCTGATGGTACCCCTTATGGTTTTACTCATAAAAACGCTGATGGTACCCCTTACGGTTTTACTCATAAAAACGCTGATGGTAACCCTTACGGTTTTACTCATAAAAACGCTGATGGTACCCCTTACGGTTTTACTCATAAAACGCTGATGGTACCCCTTACGGTTTTACTCATAAAAACGCTGACCTTTATGGTTTTACTCATAAAAACGCTGATGGTACCCCTTATGGTTTTACTCATAAAAACGCTGATGGTACCCCTTACGGTTTTACTCATAAAAACGCTGATGGTACCCCTTACGGTTTTACTCATAAAAACGCTGATGGTACCCCTTATGGTTTTACTCATAAAAACGCTGATGGTACCCCTTACGGTTTTACTCATAAAAACGCTGACCTTTATGGTTTTACTCATAAAAACGTTGATGGTACCCCTTACGGTTTTACTCATAAAAACGCTGATGGTACCCCTTATGGTTTTACTCATAAAAACGCTGATGGTACCCCTTACGGTTTTACTCATAAAAACGCTGATGGTACCCCTTATGGTTTTACTCATAAAAACGCTGATGGTACCCCTTATGGTTTACTCATAAAAATGCTGATGGTACCCCTTACGGTTTTACTCATAAAAACGCTGATGGTACCCCTTATGGTTTTACTCATAAAAACGCTGATGGTACCCCTTATGGTTTTACTCATAAAAACGCTGATGGTACCCCTTATGGTTTTACTCATAAAAACGCTGATGGTACCCCTTATGGTTTTACTCATAAAAACGCTGATGGTACCCCTTACGGTTTTACTCATAAAAACGCTGATGGTACCCCTTACGGTTTTACTCATAAAAACGCTGATGGTACCCCTTACGGTTTTACTCATAAAAACGCTGATGGTACCCCTTATGGTTTTACTCATAGAAACGCTGATGGTACCCCTTATGGTTTTACTCATAAAAACGCTGATGGTACCCCTTACGGTTTTACTCATAAAAACGCTGACCTTTATGGTTTTACTCATAAAAACGTTGATGGTACCCCTTACGGTTTTACTCATAAAAACGCTGACCTTTATGGTTTTACTCATAAAAACGCTGATGGTACCCCTTACGGTTTTACTCATAAAAACGCTGATGGTACCCCTTATGGTTTTACTCATAAAAACGCTGATGGTACCCCTTACGGTTTTACTCATAAAAACGCTGATGGTACCCCTTATGGTTTTACTCATAAAAACGCTGATGGTACCCCTTATGGTTTACTCATAAAAATGCTGATGGTACCCCTTACGGTTTTACTCATAAAAACGCTGATGGTACCCCTTATGGTTTTACTCATAAAAACGCTGATGGTACCCCTTATGGTTTTACTCATAAAAACGCTGATGGTACCCCTTATGGTTTTACTCATAAAAACGCTGATGGTACCCCTTATGGTTTTACTCATAAAAACGCTGATGGTACCCCTTACGGTTTTACTCATAAAAACGCTGATGGTACCCCTTACGGTTTTACTCATAAAAACGCTGATGGTACCCCTTATGGTTTTACTCATAAAAACGCTGATGGTACCCCTTACGGTTCTACTCATAAAAAAACGCTGATGGTACCCCTTATGGTTTTACTCATAAAAATGCTGATGGTACCCCTTACGGTTCTACTCATAAAAAACGCTGATGGTACCCCTTACGGTTTTACTCATAAAAACGCTGATGGTACCCCTTACGGTTCAACTAATAAAAACGCTGATGGTACCCCTTATGGTTTTACTGATAAAAACGCTGATGGTACCCCTTACCGTTTTACTCATAAAAACGCTGATGGTACCCCTTACGGTTCAACTAATAAAAACGCTGATGGTACCTCTTATGGTTTTACTCATAAAAACGCTGATGGTACCCCTTATGGTTTTACTCATAAAAATGCTGATGGTACCCCTTATGGTTTTACTCATAAAAACGCTGATGGTACCCCTTATGGTTTTACTCATAAAAACGCTGATGGTACCCCTTACGGTTTTACTCATAAAAACGCTGATGGTACCCCTTATGGTTTTACTCATAAAAATGCTGATGGTACCCCTTATGGTTTTACTCATAAAAACGCTGATGGTACCCCTTACGGTTTTACTCATAAAAACGCTGATGGTACCCCTTATGGTTCTACTCATAAAACGCTGATGGTACCCCTTACGGTTTTACTCATAAAAACGCTGATGGTACCCCTTATGGTTCTACTCATAAAAAAACGCTGATGGTACCCCTTATGGTTTTACTCATAAAAACGCTGATGGTACCCCTTATGGTTTTACCCATAAGAACGCTGATGGTACCCCTTACGGTTCTACTCATAAAAATGCTGATGGTACCCCTTATGGTTTTACTCATAAGAACGCTGATGGTACCCCTTATGGTTTTACTCATAAAAACGCTGATGGTACCCCTTACGGTTCTACTCATAAAAACGCTGATGGTACCCCTTACGGTTTTACTCATAAGAACGCTGATGGTACCCCTTATGGTTTTATTCATAAAAACGCTGATGGTACCCCTTACGGTTTTACTCATAAAAACGCTGATGGTACCCCTTACGGTTCTACTCATAAAACGCTGATGGTACCCCTTACGGTTCTACTCATAAAACGCTGATGGTACCCCTTACGGTTTTACTCATAAAAACGCTGATGGTTCCCCTTACGGTTCTACTCATAAAACGCTGATGGTACCCCTTACGGTTCTACTCATAAAACGCTGATGGTACCCCTTACGGTTCTACTCATAAAACGCTGATGGTACCCCTTACGGTTTTACTCATAAAAACGCTGATGGTTCCCCTTATGGTTTTACTCATAAAAATGCTGATGGTACCCCTTACGGTTCTACTCATAAAACGCTGATGGTACCCCTTATGGTTCTACTCATAAAAAAACGCTGATGGTACCACTTATGGTTTTACTCATAAAAAAACGCTGATGGTACCCCTTACGGTTCTACTCATAAAACGCTGATGGTACCCCTTATGGTTTTACTCATAAAAACGCTGATGGTACCCCTTATGGTTTTACTCATAAAAACGCTGATGGTACCCCTTACGGTTCTACTCATAAAACGCTGATGGTACCCCTTACGGTTTTACTCATAAAAACGCTGATGGTACCCCTTATGGTTCTACTCATAAAAAAACGCTGATGGTACCACTTATGGTTTTACTCATAAAAAAACGCTGATGGTACCCCTTACGGTTCTACTCATAAAACGCTGATGGTACCCCTTATGGTTTTACTCATAAAAACGCTGATGGTACCCCTTATGGTTTTACTCATAAAAACGCTGATGGTACCCCTTACGGTTCTACTCATAAAACGCTGATGGTACCCCTTATGGTTTTACTCATAAAAAAACGCTGATGGTACCCCTTATGGTTTTACTCATAAAAACGCTGATGGTACCCCTTACGGTTTTACTCATAAAACGCTGATGGTACCCCTTACGGTTTTACTCATAAAAACGCTGATGGTACCCCTTATGGTTCTACTCATAAAAAAACGCTGATGGTACCCCTTATGGTTTTAATCATAAAAACGCTGATGGTACCCCTTATGGTTTTACTCATAAAAACGCTGATGGTACCCCTTACGGTTCTACTCATAAAACGCTGATGGTACCCCTTACGGTTTTACTCATAAAAACGCTGATGGTACCCCTTATGGTTCTACTCATAAAAAAACGCTGATGGTACCCCTTTCTGTTTTACTCATAAAAACGCTGATGGTACCCCTTATGGTTTTACTCATAAAAACGCTGATGGTACCCCTTATGGTTTTACTCATAAAAACGCTGATGGTACCCCTTACGGTTTTACTCATAAAAACGCTGATGGTACCCCTTACGGTTTTACTCATAAAAACGCTGATGGTACCCCTTATGGTTCTACTCATAAAAATGCTGATGGTACCCCTTATGGTTCTACTCATAAAAACGCTGATGGTACCCCTTATGGTTTTACTCATAAAAACGCTGATGGTACCCCTTATGGTTTTACTCATAAAAACGCTGATGGTACCCCTTATGGTTTTACTCATAAAAATGCTGATGGTACCCCTTACGGTTCTACTCATAAAAACGCTGATCAGCATTTTTGTGATTAAAACCATAAGGGGTACCATCAGCGTTTTTATGAGTAAAACCATAAGGGGTACCATCAGCGTTTTCATGTGTAGAACCATAAGGGGTACCATCAGCGTTTTCATGTCAATCAATCAATCAATCAACTTTATTTATATAGCACTTTTACAATCACGATTGTGTCAAAGCAGCTTCACAGTGTCAAACAGGATAATATTGCGACAAAATTAGATTTGGCTGTACAGTCGTACTGGAGAAAACAGTGATGTTATCAGCTTATTTTAATTTATCATATAGCGACAATGTTGGCAGATCAGTATTATAGTTTATAGAATTAAATAAGACCTAATTCATTTATTTATTTTTGTATAATAAGTTGAATAACTTTAATCATATTTTTAGTGTCCCCAACTGAGCAAGCCAAGCCAAAGGCGACAGTGGCAAGGAACCAAAACTCCATCGGGGCATGATGGAGAAAAATAAACCTTGGGAGAAACCAGACTCAGTCGGGGTGCCAGTTCTCCTCTGGCCTATTAACACACCGTGTAAGATTATTATTCTGGCAACCTTACAGGTCGGAAATCATATTAGATTATTGGATTATTCAAAATTTTCAGGGTATCACGGAAGAGACAGATTTATTTAGGATGGGGCGTAAATTACACAAGAGTATGAATACATGAAAGATCGGAATTATTGCGCCGAAGACGGGTTTTGAGCATGTCGTGCCAGTGAGGCAAATTCGGAGGAGACACCATTTCACACGGCTCAGCAGACACTCCAGGATGCGTTGGTCATGTCCAGGCAGGTCCACCATCCGATCCGGACAGGGCCCAGATCCGGGATAAACCTCGGGATAAACAGAGAGACTAACATTAGCGTAGATGTCACTCTTTTTATGATGTAACGAGTACATCAGGTGTTATGGGAAGTGTTCCCGGTTCCGGCTGACCTAGTTAATGCAGCCTAACAATCAGTCAATTGATTTGAATAATGAAAGTTAAAAATGTTCTATGTGTATGCCATAGTAAAGAGATGTGTAGAACCATAAGGGGTACCATCAGCGGTTTCATGTGTAGAACCGTAAGGGGTATCAAAAACGTTTTTATGAATTAAACTGTAAGGAGTACCATGTATAGAACTGTAAGGGGTACCATCAGCATTTTCATGCGTATAACTATAAGGGTTACCATCAGCATTTTAATGTGTAGAACCGTACGTGTTACCATAAGCGTTTTTATGAGTAAAACCATAAGGGGTACCATCAGCGTTTTCATGTGTAGAACCATAAGGGGATAAGTCTAAGGGGTACCATCAGCGTTTTCATGTGTAGAACCATAAGGGGATAAGTCTAAGGGGTACCATCAGCGTTTTCATGTGTAGAACCATAAGGGGTACCATCAGCGTTTTCATGTGTAGAACTGTCAGGGGTACCATCAGCGTTTTTATGAGTAAAACCCTAAGGGGTACCATCAGCGTTTTTATGAGTAGAACCGTAAGGGGTACCATCAGCGTTTTTATGAGTAGAACCGTAAGGGGTACCATCAGCGTTTTATGACTAGAACCGTAAGGGGTACCATCAGCGTTTTATGAGTAAAACCGTAAGGGGTACCATTAGCGTTTTCATGTGTAGAAATGTAAGGGGTACCATCAGCGTTTTTATGAGTAAAACCGTAAGGGGTACCATCAGCGTTTTCATGTGTAGAACCATAAGGGGATAAGTCTAAGGGGTACCATCAGCGTTTTCATGTGTAGAACCGTAAGGGGTACCATCAGCGTTTTATGAGTAGAACCGTAAGGGGTACCATCAGCGTTTTTATGAGTAAAACCATAAGGGGTACCATCAGAGTTTTATGAGTAGAACCGTAAGGGTTACCATCAGCGTTTTATGAGTAGAACCGTAAGGGGTACCATCAGCGTTTTTATGAGTAGAACCGTAAGGGTTACCATCAGCTATTTTATGAGTAAAACCATAAGGGGTACCATCAGCGTTTTATGAGTAGAACCGTAAGGGGTACCATCAGCGTTTTTATGAGTAGAACCGTAAGGGGTACCATCAGCGTTTTTATGAGTAAAACCATAAGGGGTACCATCAGCTATTTTATGAGTAGAACCGTAAGGGGTACCATCAGCGTTTTATGAGTAGAACCGTAAGGGTTACCATCAGCGTTTTATGAGTAGAACCGTAAGGGTTACCATCAGCGTTTTATGAGTAGAACCGTAAGAGGTACCATCAGCGTTTTTATGTGTAGAACTGTAAGGGGACAACTGATGAAAACAGACCTGGAAGAGAAGACAATGCTGAATAAGAGTCTTAGTTTTTGTTATTTTTGGACCCAAATGTATTTTTGATGCTTCAAAAAATTCTAACTAACCCACTGATGTCACATATGGACTACTTTGATGATGTTTTTATTACCTTTCTGGACATGGACAGTACCCTATACATATTTTTCCATGGAGGAACAGAAAAGCTTTCTGACTACGTCAATGGTGTCATATCTGCGTTCCCCTCGGTTTCGGTTTTATTCAGCGCTTTACTCTCACTTCAGTGTGAACAAGAGTCACAGCAGCTGCTGAGTGAACGCACAGAGTAACGTCAGAACATCATTTAAACACACTCAGATGTGTCTGATATGATAAACAGAGCTGCGTTACCTCACATTCACGATTCCTGGAAAAGCGGAAATGGCGCCGGCGACTGTGGCATAATAAAAGTCCCACTGCTCGTGATTGTGTGTTGTTCATCTCATTAACAATCGCTCCAGCGGCCTCGCTCAGCTCCTCAACACTCGCTCCTGCTCTGCTTCACACTACAGTGACGTTAATAATCACATCCATCAGTGTGATTTCTGCCCGAGTTCTATCCCGAATCTTTCCCACCGGCTGTGAGGTGAAGACCACATGTCCCAAGATGCTGCGCTCAAACTTGGCGTCATCAAACTACGCCTTCATTTTTAATAGGCGACCTCTAGCGGATGGAAAAGTTACATAGTGCACCTTTAACCTGTTAACTGTCACCCCCCTTTTTGAAAATATACATGAAAATTCACTATCCAAATTTAAATGGTTGCAATTCAAGAATTCTTTGGAATATAGACATAAATTTGGTCTCATTCTAAAGAAGACATTCAGCAGATTATTGCCCAAGTGAAATCACTTCAATAAATGTATTGAAGTTTAAATTTACTGTAAATCAAATATACTTTAATTGATATTTAATATTTAATATAAAAATATGTTACAAAATAATTTGTACTGTAAAATTACTGTCAAATCAAAGCCATATGTCTAATCAATTTGTGTTCCAAATTTGAAATTGATATCACAAATATTGAAGTTCCAATGAGATTTTGTTTAGGCGCTGTACCACAAATAGCCACCGGGTGTCATTGAAATTCATTTTTTAAAATGCAATCTCCTGTATCAAATGTATATATTTTTGTCCAAATATCACGAAACAGTTGCAGATATAGAACCGTGAGACTCAGACCTTTCTGACGATGTGTTTTGTCAAGATTAGCAAAAGGTTTTTATTATAAAGTAGTATAATAAATGTTTTGTATGAAACATGCCGATGTCCACTAGGAGAGGAGCCCGCTAGAAGAATTTAGAGCACCGTTTCCATTTTAAAACAGTTTTCACAGGATCAATCTTGAGTTTGTAAGCTTTCGAATGATATACAGTTTGTCAACATTAGATCAGGATAAATATAGGATATTATTGTTTTAAACATGCAGTGGCAAATGGGCCCACCGGTGGGCCAGTGACGGTTAACAGGTAAAGACAACAAATATTTTCAGCAACTATGTGTAGGTAATGTGTAATCTAGCGCAGTGGTTCCTACCTGGTGGGTTGAGACCCAAAACCTGGCCTCAGGTCAGTTCTGATCGGGTCGTGAACAGCAAAGAGAAACGGAGTCTCAAGTCTGAAGAGTTGAGCAAAGCAAACATCCTGAGCGCTCAACTACAGATCGCTAATAATCAGACATTTATGAATATTCCAGAGTTGCTGATTTATAGAAGTGGATGAAAAGCACAAACAACTGTCAGGTGAATATTACGCCTTTTTTATTATAGCAAATATGCAAGTAAATAAAAAAGAAGACACTGCAGATAAACACATGCCCTTTAATACCACAGTCTAATTATTAACACATTAAATAATGACAATTTTCACCTTGGTAGACATTTTGAAATGTTGAGGATTTTCTTTTGTCATTAGTATGTACAGGTCATATTGCTTTGCTCATGTTTAATCCATCAGTCTTCTAGTATTAAAGCAGTGTCAGTATGTAGTTTTTTGAGGGGTCTGTTTACAAAGAGAAACTGTTTCAATATTCAAATAATAACTGTACATAGTACCAGCGTTTATAAACGCCTGATGAAGCGCTTCACCCGATCCACAGTGTCCCGAACGCATTACGACGACATGTAAAGGAATCCGACTTAAAGATGCATCATCTGAATTGCACAACTTCACACAAACTTTCTGTTAAGCAAACTTTGATCAGTGATAACATACATTGTTTTATCCGCACTGGGATTCACTCTTTTGAATCCACATGATCTGAGCGCTGTGTGTTTCGGGCTGCCCTGGGAATGCATGCTGGGATTGCGCTCTCATGAAAGAGGTGGTTGGCCATTCCCTTTGTGACAGAACTGGACCAGATCTGGGTCAGAACACAGCCGGGTCGAGCCTGTGGCTTTAATCAGACGACTGTGTTAATGAATACATTCATACTCCAAAATGCATCCATCTTGAGTTTAAATGAGACTTTGGACGGACCAATCAGAATGAGGTCATTTGTTTTTGATCAAGACTTTGAGGCGAGAAGAAACAGCATGCGCGCACACACACACACACACACAAGTTTGTTCTTATGTTGGGCTTTGATCGGGATGATCAGTGGAAGGGAAGTGACCTCCACCCAGATCAGTGCTGTGATGATGAAGATGATGATGTCCTGTGTCTACTATTGTCTAGACCGGTCTTAAGACCATTTTTTTGAAGGTCTTTGTCTCATCTCGGTCTCAGACTAAGAGGACTCGAATTTAGTTTCATGAATAGTCAAGACCACGACTGCTGGGATATCACTAAATTGCCAGTGCATTGTCTGTTTTATTTATTCATTTTGAATCTATTAATGTAATTGGATGTAAAACTTACTGCTTCAGATGCAATTAAAAACAATTTTATTTTAATGCAATTTTATTTAATTATTGGGTCTTTTCAGAAATGAATGAATGATTGTGTCAAAAATGTCACCAAAATGAATACAAATGCTCACAAAATTTAAGATAAAAAGTACTTATGATCTGGATTTTTGTATTATAATGTGATATAATTAAGCAATATCACAAGAGCAAGAG
Organism: Pseudorasbora parva; assembly: GCF_024679245.1. Lineage (NCBI taxonomy): Eukaryota > Metazoa > Chordata > Actinopteri > Cypriniformes > Gobionidae > Pseudorasbora > Pseudorasbora parva. Next base: position 43,322,174 of record NC_090187.1, read on the forward strand.
AATTTTCATAAATTTGAGCACGACTGCAAACATGATATTGCTTAAACATATTTTTTAAAGCATTATTCTCAAAAAATTTTGTGCATTTGTAATTTACCATTTCAGATGCATCTTCTGTTCCATTGCAGTGCAAAGATTTTTGTTGTTAATGATTTCATTTGATTGGTAGCAGCTCTGTGTAGTGTCTTATTCTAATTCTAATCTTATCGATCAAAAATAAGTAATAAATTACAGGAGCGCTGGTCTGGTCTGGTCTTCAACACTATCGTCTACACTGGACTCTGAGCCGCACCGTGTTCACTAACAGCGGACCGTCAGCAGACAGCGGACCGTCAGACCCAGCAACAGACATGCCTCTTAAAACAATACAAATATCATTTAAAAATGTATACAAAATGCCACAATTTGTGCATACATATGGTTGAAAAAAAAAGACATAACCCTCCTATTGCCTTAAGAAAATTGTCCCTTTTATGATGCTTCAAAAATCGTTTTTAAGTTTAACAGATATATACATATATATACACGTTACATATATATATATATATACACACACACACACACACACACACACACACACACACACACACACACACACACACACACACACACACACACACACACACACACACACACACACACACACACACACACACACACACACACACACACACACACACACACACACACACACACGGTTATATGTGAGTGTAATCGATCCTGGACCACAAAACCATTTATAAGGGTCACATTTTTACATTTTGATTTACACATCTGAAATAAATAAGCTTCCCACTGATGTATGGTTTGTTATTATAGGAAAATATTTGTCCGCGATACAACTCTTTGAAAATATATCTCTGGAATCTGAGGGTGCAAAAAATCTAAATATTAAGAAAATCTCCTTTAAAGTTGTCCAAATGAAGTCTTTAGCAATGCATATTACTACTAATAATACACGTTAGATATCTATAGCAGGACATTTACTAAATATGTTCAAAGAACATGATCTTTACTTAATATCCAAATTAATTTTGGCATAAAAGAAAAATGTTGACCCATTCAATGCATTGTTGGCTATTGCCACAGATATACCAATGCCACTTTGACAGGTTTTGTGCTCCAGGGTCACATATATAGTAGTGGGCAATAGTGATGTCCGGATGGGATATTTTATTTTTAATGACTCTACAAGTTTGATTAATCCATCAAAATATGAGGAAAATATTAAAAAAATTTCAAATGTTAAATATGAAGAAAAAACAAAACACTAAACTTGGTTAAGATGTTTATCTGACAAAATTATTTGTCCCAAAAAAACAAAACAGCTACATGTTTTATTTTACATGCAAAAAATAATGCATAGAAAAGCAAAAAGCTCACAGGAAACAGCATACATTGACTACAACATAACGAGTTATTAATATTTTTTTGGTCCTCTCTTGTTTTCGCATGTGTTCATGATTTCTTTGTATGACAGTCTGGCCAAAAATGATGTTGACAAAATTTGGCCTGTTTCAAAGCGTTACTATCACAAATAAAACAATCGACTCAAAGTACTCAAAACTATATGCAATATGCCTTCATCTTTAAAACATTGTTTTAAATATATATATAATATTTAAATAAAGAGTGAAGATGTCAATTTTCCTACGCGGACATCACTTTTAGCCACTAGGACAATAGAAGGGTTAAATCCATTAGAGAGCACATTACAGGCTGGTTTCAAAGAATTCGTTTTTGATTATGTTTGCAAATATATTTTTTCAGACAGACTGCAAATAAAGTATCTCAATGTGTGTGTATGTGTGTGTGTGTGTAGTCTGTTAGTTCACTGTAGATCTAGTTTTGTGTGGCCCGCGTCCAGTGTAAACGCGTGATGAAATTCACAACGTATCCGTCCTCGACTCGCACGATCCAACCTTCAAAAACGGAAAAACAACCGCAAACCTGAACCGGATAAATTGGGCTAATGATTATTCATTCACAAAGATGGTTTAAAAATTAATGTACCATAGTTAGTACCCTCATTCTGTCAGCACGCTCACACTCGAGTCTATTTCCACTGAATCTTTAAACACACGGCCGGCGTCTGAGATGCATTTAAGTGCAAACGTATGTTATGAACACTATGGATTTCCTCTAGACACAATCATATGTCTTTATCCTCCAATGTTTGGCCTCGGGATCCTTACGGTTTGCTCGTGACACACACAGCTCAGAACTCTTTTGATTCAAGCATTAGAGAGCTTATAAAAATTTCAAATGTTTAACGATATGCTTAATGTTCTGGCTCGCTCCATCAGCGTTACCTATTTCTCACTGCAGGCTTTAGAAATACCCACGTTTGCTCGCAGCTCCTTCAAACAAAGAAGCCTGAACGCATTAAACCCCAGACTGCCTTCGCCACGCAGCCCGAGGGCGTAATAGTGTTTCTGCGAGCGCTGCCAGGAAAGTCTCTCCAACACCACTCCCATCATCCTTCATGTAACAAAAGAAATAAACACAAAACTCCATCCTAGTACTGCTAACCGGATACAACATGGCGCTATAAGGAGTGAAAAAGTCCAACTTTATAAACAACAAGGTTGAAATGAAAAACAATCCGCGGGGAGCCGGAAATGGCCCCCGGCCCCTGACGATGGAGTCGTGTTGCCGTTTGTCATTTGTAAGCACTGCACCGGTAGAGGGGCGTGGCCTGCGTTCCATATGCTTGAGGACGTCCTCTGATTGGTGGTTCGGGCGGAACAGGAAATAGTTCTTTGGGCTTTCTTGGTGCGGTTTGTGTGTGTGCATTACATTCCCCGTATGAACGTCTGTGTGTCGAGGGGCCGAGGGCCAGAGCGTGAGTCTCTAGTCCAGCGGCTCCTGCTTTATCCTGATGGGCGTGTTCATGGACTGACTCCTCCTATCCTCGCGGCACAGGACGTACTCGCTGAACTGGGACGAGTCCACGCCGCCGCCGCAGGACGCAGCCACGCTGAAGCCCTTCTGGAAGAGGCGCTCCAAAACCTGAAACACAAGCACTGATGGTCAAAACTCACACAAACACGACCACGTCACTGAGATCTATGCTCTTCCGCTCAGAGAGGCGGCATTTTTTTGCTCAAAAATACAGTCAAAATTGTGAAATATTCGTTTAATAGACTGGGTATTCCCAGCCTGATCTGCGAGTGATTTGATTTCGCTTCTCAGTCTGGAAACCTGTTCATTCATTTCTACTGCTTCTGTTATACTTTTGCGGGAACCAATCACAGACTGGCTTATCCACCTGGCGCGCTATTGGCAGGTTTAACACGATGACAGATAGAGAAGCGATGGGTCGATGCCTGTTGATCACGCCTCTTTTGGTCTGATTGATTGAAGATCTATCCAAATGCACACACTCTAAGAAATGCTGGGTTTAAAACAACCCAAGTTGGGTTGAAAATGGACAAACCCAGAAATTGGGTTGTTTGAATCCACAGTGAACGGACCCATTCAAACAACCCAATTTCTAGGTTTGTCTATTTTCAACCCATCTAGGGTTGTTTTTAACCCAGCAAGTGTACAGAGTCATTTGAATAATGCCCGTTGATCACACCTCTTGTGCAGTAGAAAATACAGAGCAGACTCCACAAACCAATGATCAATCTTAAACTGGTCTGGTGATAGTCAGACAAACAATAACAAAATAATATGTTATATTCTTAGAAAACTGAGAAGTTTCAACATTAGCACTCATACTTTAACTATGCTATATGGGTCAATTATTGAGAGCATTCTCACATATAATATTGTCTGATGGTACGGCAATCTAACATTAATACAGAAAAACAAACTTTCACAAATAATTAAGCAAGCAAATAAGATTACTGGACACAAACAGCAGCCACTTCAGGGAAAAAACGATCATCCTCATCCCCTTCATTCTACTTTTGAATAGGTCCCATCTGAACGTAGACTAAAAATTCCTTTGGCCAGAAGAAATGTGTATTAAAAATGATTTGTCTCAATGGCTGTGATTATCTTAAATCGCACAGTTTTCGAAAGCAGTTTTTAATTGTTTAATTTAGTAGATTTTGTATTTGTGCTGTGTGGTGTGATTTTATGTAGTAATGTGGACTAAAACAGTCACCAGTGTCAAAGATAAATCTCCGCTCTGTGACAAACAATGGACAATAAAGTGGAATCATATCCAATAACTGTTTTCCATGTGAATATAGTAAAGTGTAATTTATTCCTGTGATCAAAGCTGAATTTATCATCATTACTCCAGTCTTCAGTGTCACATGATCCTTCACTAATCATTTTTATAAGAATAAAATCATTTCTTTCATAAATATATATTTTTTAATGATAGTGTGTTAGAGCTGTTGGCTCGCAGATGACCAGGTTTGAGTTTGATCATACTGTTTGAGTAAAGGTAAAAAATGTTATAAAAAAGCCCCAAAATAAAATTAAACATGTACAAAACATTCTGTGTGTGTGTCTGAAGATGGTGTGTATTCAGAAACACATAAAATAATGCTTTGTACTATAAAAAGTGCAAAGTATTCATAAATAAACAGTCCTAATTTGCAGAAGCAAACTGCTGATTTGATCCACTGTAGACGGTGCCGTTCAGAGATAACTCTGTTATTTACGTGAGTTTGGAAAAGTGTGTTCACACCAACCAAAGGAACCGAACTCATCGGATCATATTTTTAGCTTTAATCATCTGATCCTGCTGTTTCACACCACCCTCCGTTCAGTCTAAATCACACACATCAGATGCTCGTGTTAAAAAACATCAGGTGTGTGATGGCATTAATGACACAACGGCAAACGTGAATCTCTCACAGGAGTGTGTGTCTGACTCCTGGCAAAGACAATCGAGGACGGACGTTTGTCTCTCTGACCGATTCTGATGAGATGAGGACTGGTGACACACACACACACACACACACACACACACACACACACACACACACACACACACACACACACACACACACACACACACACACACACACACACACACACACACACACACACACATACACGCTTGTTTGCTGTAACCACATTCATGCGGCAGTTAAATATGGTGTCACTCTTCTACTGAATGTTTAATCTCGTTCTGTTCACACAGAGTTATTAATGAGAATGACAGCCAGATTCTCCTGAAGTTACTCCTGAAAAACAATCAAATGAAACCTTTAAAGCTCGTCTCGGGTCAGTCATTCCTCTGAGCTCAACCAAACGTGTTAGCATTGAGGTTTTTTGTTGATGTCAATGAGATGCGGATTGCATCTCGGCTCAAAAGTTTTGTGTGTGTGTGTGTGTGTGTGTGTGTGTGAGCCTGTTTATGTGGTTTATGAGGACACAAATTTGTATAACTACATGGGTATTACACTGGTATTACACTATAAATGTGGTTTATGAGGACATATCAAATGTCCCCATAATTCAAATGGCCTTAAAAACATACTAAATGATGTTTTTTTGAGAAAGTAAAAATGCAGAATGTTTCCTGTGATGGGTAGGTTTAGGGGCTGTGTGTGTGTGTGTGTGTGTGTGTGTGTGTGTGTGTGTGTGTGTGTGTGTGTGTGTGTGTGTGTGTGTGTGTGTGTGTGTGTGTGTGTGTGTGTGTGTGTGTGTGTGTGTGTGTGAGAGAGAGAGAGTGTGTGAGAGAGAGAGACAGAGAGAGACAGAGAGAGAGAGAGCGAGAGCGAGAGACAGAGTCACTCACTCAAACACAAACACACTCAAACACAAACACGCATGCACACACACACTTAAACGCTCTCTCACACACACTCAAAAACACACACACACTTAAATATAAACACACTCAAACACTCACTCAAATATACACACTTAGACACTCACACCTACATTAATATACACGCACTCAAACACTCATACTCAAATACACACACTCAAACACTCACTCACACTCAAATACACACACCCAACACACACACACACACACACACACACACACACACACACACACACACACACACACACACACACACACACACACACACACACACACACACACACACACACACACACACACACACACACACACACACACACACACACACACACGCCTGTCAGTTTGATGAAAGTTCCCGAGCGTTCGTGTTGATCCCGATCCTCCATCACTCTGAGATATGGACGGAGCCGGACAGCTTCAGCTTTGGGACACTATGAGCGTGTGTGTTTGGCTAAATGTTTTGGTTCACGTGTGTTTGCCCCCCCCCCCCCCCCCCCCCCGCCACCTCCTCTCACTCCCTCATGTCTCACCGCAGACCTTCAGTCTCTCAGGGCAGGGGCTTCGCGTTGCTCTTCAGCTCCCCACGTCATTCATCTGCCGGGATTTTTCAGTCTCAGCTGGTTTATTAGTTCCTTCTCTCACTTTTTCAAGCTAAACGAGTCTTGTTTCTACAAGATGAAGCTAAACCGCACTGGTTAGTGAGTAGAAACAACTCAATATTTACCTCTAGCTTCTTTAAATCTAGTGTCTCGTTAATTGTATTTAATGTGCACTTGTCGTACACTTCAAATCTTAAAAATACATTTATAAAACTATACTTGCAGACGGGGCCGTCACTGCTGGGGTGAAAGGTAAGGAGAATTGAGGGGCCCCCAGCGCCCAGGGGCCTCACTAAATCCAGGAGTTACCATATATATTCCCATACTCATATGAAACATTGTAATATATACATTTGTATGCCTGAGAGTTAAATAAAAACCACAAAAACATGCAATTTAGTTACAGTTCCACTCTCTCCCCTCCCTAAAAATGTTTAGTCCGATGGTTATTCGGCTATTTCAGCAGAGACCCACAACAAATCGCAGCCGCCCCGAGCTCGTGTACAGAACCAATCAGAGTTGAAGCTGCTCTGAGAAACGTTACAGTGGAAGTGAGATTGATTGAGAATGTTGGGGGAAAAATCTGGGTACAAATCCAGAAGAACTGTTTAATCAGTCTGTCAAAAGCCCATAAAAGTGCATCTATCCATCATAAAAGTGCATCTATCCATCATAAAAGTGCATCCATCCATAACGAGCCACTTCGCTTTAGAATGCCTTTATTAACCCCTTGGACCCGTGTGGAGCAGTTATTTAATGGATAGATGCACTTTTATGATGGACAGATGTACTTTTATGATGGATAGATGCACTTTTATGGTCTTCATAAATGAGGCAACAATTCACTGCCATTATAAAGCTATGGCTGGATTAGCCAGGACATTTTTTAAATAACTCTTTTAACTTAAATAACTATTTCCATTCGCTGGAATCGTACACCTAATAAGAGCCGCCGTCGCCGCGAGTCCTCATCTTTTTGCGCCATTATGTAGTTAAGTTTGTTGGTTTGTATAACATTCAGAAAAATAGATATCCGTCTCACAGGGATTACCGACTCGCCGGCTGCTAATGTGATGTTTTTAACAATACTGAAGGGCACATTTATTAACTTTATTTAATAAAACTGCACATTATCTTCATCAAAACAGAATACAGAGAAACTTTCACATTTGACTGGATTCCTTTTAATTTCTGAATATTTTTCTCAGATGTTAGACATCCGACTGACTGGAAATTGTATAGGCCTATTAATATTGCAGTTAGGCCTACTTTTTAACGTTTATTTTATAATTGTACTAATTTCATGTCTTTTTTATTTTTTAATTTCTGCATAATTGCTGGATTTTAAACATAAGTTATGAATCATGTAATGCCATTGTTTGATATAATATTTATATACAACTTTGCATATAGAAAAAAGTAAAAGCAATAACTTTTATTTGCATTCATTTTTGGTTTTTTATTTGGTAAGAAATATTATATTGTATTATATTTATTACTTTTGTCTATTTAAAGCAAAGTACTTGATTATAATAATTGCTTTTATATTATATTATATTACTTTACATGTACTTCAGTATGTATCAAATAATATTTAGTCCTAGGTAATATAATATAATATAATATAATATAATATAATATAATATAATATAATATAATATAATATAATATAATATAATATAATATAATATAATAAGCAATTATTATAATCAAGTATACATGTGCTTTAGTATGTATCAAAAACACACAAATTATAAATATAATATAATAAGCTATTATTATAATCAAGTGTTTTACATGTGCTTTAAAACACAAAAGTTAAAAAATATAATAATACAATATAATATAATATACACAATTATTATAATCAAGTACTTTACATGTTCTTCAGTATGTATCAAAGAACACTAAAGTACTTGATTACAATACATTTTTTTATTATATTATATTTAATATTATATTATATTGCTTTTTTATAACTTATGTGTATATGTACACATTTTGAATGTACTAATTTGTAAGTTCATTATAAGTGTGTGATTACAAATATATTCAAATACACAGCATATAAAACAGATAAGACTTAAAGTCTTAAAGTATCTCATTCAGCATTAAATAAAGATAATACAAGTAATTATGAAATTACATATAAATATACAGGTAAGTGAAGCATTCTTAAAGTCAAATAACTGTATTTAATCTAAATTTAAACTAAAATAGATTTAATTGTAACTAACATGCATTTATGTGTGTGCAAGTATTCTGTTCACACTGAAGGATATTATTTTAAAGTATATTTTCTCTCTTTTTAAAAGCATTTTAACGTGTACATTTCAAAAGGGTGTTCTTCTGAGCATATTTATCTATTAGGTTTTATGAATCTTGTGTGGACATTTGGTCACATAAAATGTATGCAAAACACACACACACACACACACACACACACACACACACACACACACACACACACACACACACACACACACACACACACACACACACACACACACACACACACACACACACACACACACACACACACACACACACACTACAGTCTGTGTGTGTGAGGTGTGGTTAGTAGCCTGCAGTGATGATTCCAACTAGTAATCAGATCACAGTTGTATTGTGTCATACAGGGAGACATGATTATTGTATCATTCATACAGTAATGAGTCAACCGACAGGAGTGTCATGTTCAGAAAGAGGAAACACCCTTTCCACCTTCATCCACCCAAACGGCCGAGACGGGGAGGCTGTTCAATCACGATCGGTCTGAGCGACGCACGCGTGCACGCACACACACACACACACACACACACACACACACACACACACACACACACACTCTCTCTCTCTAGGTCATGAGGTCACTGATGCAATAATCATGAGGGCTTCATACTAATAACTGGAGACAAACACTGCAAAAAAAATTCTTCATCAAACTAAAAAAATTTGCCTGAAAAGCTAAGTTTTGTTTTTGAATCATTATTGCTTATTTTTGTACATTTATCTCTTTTTTTATTTAAGTTTAATATTTAGCACAAAAAATAAGCAACTTGACATAAATATATTTAAATCTGGTTAAAAAAAGAAAAGAAAAGAAGGCACATACATTAACCAAAAGTCAACTACAAATTGGGAACGGATCGATTCAGGGTCAAGTGTAGAAAATATGATTTTAAGGTCCTTATTTATAGGGTTTGAGATTAAAGTGTCTGCTAAATACATATATGTGAATATCAAAGTCAATTATAGTGTTCAGAGGTTTTGGGTCAGTTAAACATTTTTTTTATTTTTTTTTATTTTTTACTTTTATTCAGCAAGGATGCATTAAATGAATTAAAAGTGACAGTGAAGACATTTATCATGATATCAAAGATTCTATTTCAAAATAAAGATTTTTAAGAACTTTTTGAACAATAGAAATGCATCAGGGTTTCATTCATCCTTTTAGTCGGGCTTCTTACACAATATAATTTCGCTTTAAGAATGTTTATGAATTGGAAAATACATCAAAAATGCTAGTGATGAAAATGAGCAGGTGTAAATGTGGCGAAGTGGAGCGGACACATTAGGCTCTGTTCCAAACCCCAGTGAGCTGCCTACATAGACGGCACTTTTAAGACGCGTTCCGCATGTGACGGACGGTCTAAAACACACTTCTGTCTCGTTTCAGTGAACTCTAAAGCCGCATGACAGGCAGTCTTCATCACTACACTGTAAAAAATGTTGGTTGTTTTTTGTTGGTTTAACTTAAAAAAGTAAGTAACCTGGTTGCCTTAAAATTTTGCGTTTAATTAAATTAAAAATTTAAGTTGATAAGATGAAGGAAATTTGTTTAATAAATAGAAGATCAAAATATTATTGTATCTGAACCACATAAAAAATGTGACAAATCATGAAAATAGCACTATTTGGCATGTTACACTGCGTCATCACAAATAAAACACACACAATTACCCAATATGCTCACAAAATCTTTTAATGATATTTTAATAAAGGTTGTCGAATCTCAAAAAATGTTCATTGTATTAACTCAAAATTTTAATTTCAATGAACTCAAAATTTTAAGGCAAACAGGTTACTTTTTAAAAAAATATTTTTTTACAGTGTAAAGCAATTCCCTAATGTTCTGAAATGGTTCTCTCAATGTTATGAACAAACGTTCTTTCAGTAACTCGGTCAAAGTTATCCAGTCTTTAATAACAGAGAACATTATTTATACATCGTTTACGTTCAACTTCTTTTTCTTTTTTTAGTTACAACTTGTTTTGGAATGTTCAGAGAACATTCAAAAGTAACACTCCCATGATGTTTGCAAAATGGAATGTTCCCTTAAAAAATGTAACATTCCGTTTTTATAAGATTTGAAGTTTTGAACCTTCAGGAATAACGTGTTTAGAACATCTTTGTTAGCTGGGATGCACATGTAAAAAATTATATGTTCAATAAGTTATGACAACATATGTTTTTACATTGTTTTAACTCATCAAACTCCTCACCCTAATGTCGTTCCACACCCATAAGACCTCCGTTCATCTTCACACACAGTTTAAGATTTTATATTTAGTCCGAGAGCGTATGTAAGTGTGTGCACACTATACTGTTCATGTCCAGAAAGGGAATAAAAACATCATCACAGTAGTCCATATGAGACATCAGTGGGTTAATTAGAGTCTCTTGAAGCATCCAAAATACATTTGGGTCCAAAAATAACAAAAACTACGACTTTATTCAGCATTGTCTTCTCTTCCGCGTTCCTCCAAAAAGATTAAAATGGTTAATGAATCAGTGAATCGTTCAATGATTCGGGTCGCCAATGTCATGTGATTTCAGCAGCTTGGATCGCATCAAACCGCCAAACTGCTGAAATCACATGACATTGGAATCTTTTTTGAGTTTTTGATATTTTTGAACAAAAATGTATTTTGGATGCTTCAAGAGACTCTAATTAACCCACTGATGTCTCATATGGACTACTGTGATGATGTTTTTATTCCCTTTCTGGACATGGACAGTATAGTGTGCATACACTTGCATACGCTCTCGGACTAAATATAAAATATCTTAAACTGTGTGTGAAGATGAACGGAGGTCTTACGGGTGTGGAACGACATTAGGGTGAGGAGTTAATGACATCAATTTCATTTTTGGGTGAACTAACCCTTTAAGAAATGTTAAACATTTTTTAATAAGTTATACAAGATGTAACTCATTTTTTAAAGTCAGTTTAACAACATTTAAGTTGAAATAACTTAAACATCCAAATTGATTGTACTGCAAAAGTTCAAAATTTGCCTTTTTTTAAAGTGTGGTGGTCGAGTGTTACAGACATGTAGATTGTAAATCATTCATAATTAAGAAGTAAAGATGTGTGTGTGTGTGTATATGGTCTGGCATCCCTGGCTTCAGCGGCACAGCAGAGTGTGTGAGTGGCTCCGTTTAAAGCAGATGCAGAGAAATGAGCTTCAGTCGGAAACAAAAGCCTGCTTCGTCAGTTCACACAAATCAACTCGTTTTCGAAAAGAAACAGAGCTTGAGCGAGCAAACAGAGAGCGGGCAGACGAGAGGGACACGCTCCGACTGGAAACGCACAGAGGAAATGTTGTGTTAGTTGATGCAGCCAATTAATTATATTGCAAGCCATTTAGAAATCTATAAAAGAAGCATAAAGGGGTTGAGGCTGTTTGAGAAAGTGTAAGTATGGTATTAAAAAATGCAATACGTGTGTTTCAACCGCTCTGGGCGTTGTTACGTTGGAGTCTGTTTTAAAAGGGAAGAGCTGTGTCTTAAAAAGGAGAAACGTGTAAATTATGCATTTCATTTTCAAGCCTCTCTTTTCTTCTCGCTCTTGCTTTTGTTTTGGAGGGAGTGAAGAATGATGGCTGCACATGAAAAGGCGTTTTGTTCTGTGCTTTACTCCAGCCTGAGGGGGCGCTATCGAGGTGTGTGTGTGTGTGTGTGTGATTGGGATAGTTCAAATACAGGTTGAGCCTCCTTCTCATTAATGTACATCATGGAGATTTAAATGGTATGAAAATTTCATATCACGGTTATATTGACTTTTCAATATATTCAATATGGTCAATTGTCTTCCGTTACACCATACAGGACGCGTGAGAATATGTAAATAAATAAATATGATGAAAAGAGGTTTAAAGAGCGTTACGGGAAGGTTAGGAGAACGTTCTGCAAACCTAAAAACAAATGTCAAATTTCCATAACAAAGACTGTCCTGACTGACCAAAAACAAACGTTACAAATGTTTTAGGAACGTTCCCAGAACATTAGTTTTGTGTTCGCAGAACGTTCTGGCAACCAGAAATTGTTCAGAAATTACACACACAGAAATCGATGCCAACAAAACAACAAATAAACTTAACTTGTTTTGTTTGCATAAACATTAGAATAGAAACACTAAGAAAAATGGATAGATTTTAAACCAAAAATATTGGTTGCCTGACATTCAATATAATAATTTTATTGACTAACATGTACTATATGTTCAAACAAAGTTTTATAAAATGATAATCAGCCTTTAAATCATTCTTAATAAAAAGTATGAGTTCTGCATATGCTACCTTATTATCCAAAGAAGAATGCACATTAGCTTATTTTCCATAATTTACAACATAATTTTGATTGGATTGTCTGACCAAAAACAGCAGACAGGCTGAATGAAAGTGTAAGTCCATTCACTGTCAGTAGGTGGCGCTTATGGAATGATTATAGTGGAAATAAAAGCCGTTTCCCTGGTAACCACTGTAAACAAAGCAGCAGTAATTATATGGCGGGAGATGAAAAGCAAACGCCATCCATACTTTTCTGAAAACACAGTCGGTTCCATGCTTATACATTCATCGGATTCATTCATACATACATTGTTATATATCATTTTTTACGCACTTTTCACACAAAACAAAACCCATGCAAGATACACTAGCAATCCACACTTTTTCATTTAAAAGAAATTAATACTTTTATTCAGCAAGGATGCATTGAAATGATCAAGAGAGACATTAAAGATGTTTGTTAAGTTACAAACGTTTACTGTTTTGCATAAATTCTGTTCTTTTGAACTTTCTATTCATTAAAAAATCCAGAAACAAATGTGCCAATATATTGGTAGTGACAATATATATATATATTTTTTTTATTTTTTTTTATTCCATTTTCTTTTTCCCCAAATTCCGTTAGATTTTTTCCCAAATTCCATTTTAATTTTTTTAAATTCCATTTTATTTTCCCCCCAAATTCTGTTTTATTTTTCCTCAAATTCCATTAGTTTTTTCCCCCAAATTTTGTTTATTTTATCCAAATTCCCGTTGATTTTCCCCCAAATTTCATTAGATTTCCCCCGCAAATTCAGATTTATTTTCCCCTAATTCTGTTGAATTATTTCCCAAATTACGCTCGATTTCCCCCCCACAAATTTCCTTTTTTTGTTTTTCCCAAATTCAGTTTTATTTTTTCCCCCAAAATCTGGTTTATTTTTCCCCCAAATTATGTTAGATATTTTCCCCTCCAAATTCCCTTGTATTCTTTCAAAAATTACGTTTTATTTTTTTCCGAAAATCTATTTTATTTTTTCCCAAATTACGTTAGATCCCTCCCCCAAATCCATTAAATTTTTTCACAAATTCCATTTTATTTTCCCCAAAAATTTGTTTTATTTTTTCCCAAATTACGTTTTACTTTTTCCCAAATTATTTTAGATTCCCCCCCAAATTTCCTTTTAGTTTTTCCCAAATTCCGTTGTATTTTTTTCCCAAATTCCGTTTTATTTTCCCCCAAATTCTGTTCGATTTTTTTCCCAAATTCAATTTTCCCCTCTAAAATTCCATTTTATTTTATTCAAAATTGCATATAATGTGAACATCACCAACATACAGTGAATCAAGAGTTATCCAGTAATAGTGCCAGGATATTGTTGTGTGTGTGTGTGTGTGTGTGTGTGTGTGTGTGTGTGTGTGTGTGTGTGTGTGTGTGTGTGTGTGTGTGTGTGTGTGTGTGTGTGTGTGTGTGTTTTCAGAACGAATCGGTTCACTGTATCTGTCTTTTATAAATCTGATAAACTAAAGACTCTTGTGAGATATGAAGGATCAACACTACTCTACAGATACTCAAGATTAACACGACTGACAGAAAATGTGTGTGTTGATCCCTTTAAATACACTCACATCCCATAAAGACGGCTCTATTGAGCGGATGAATGGTGATGGCGTGATGTTGCACGTGCAGGAATAAAGCGCGCTGATGTCTGAAGCAGTAAATGCCGTTACCTGCACTGAGTTGAGTCTGCAGTATCCGTTCAGAGGGAATCGGATGACGTGGGTCGGATCCTGGTTCCAGCCAGCATTGACCGAATTACACATGACGTCTCCGGTCTCGGGGAAGATCTCCTCGATGAGGACCTTTTCTCCGCTGAGGGCGATCCGCTCGCCGAGGTCAGGGGTCACGCGGACCACCAGGCAGTCGCAGGGCTGAGCCAGACGCCTCTGCTCCCGCTCCTGCTTCCACCGCTCCAGCTCCTTGATCATCGGAGCCAGCTGGTAATAACGCGCCTCCTCGTACAGGAGATTAAAGTCCTGAACACACACACACACACACACACACACACACACACACACACACACACACACACACACACACACACACACACACACACACACACACACACACACACACACACACACACACACAGACGCATGAGGAACATCAACATATACTCTAAACCTCCACACTGTAAAAAATAAAAACGGAAAATGTACTGGTAATTTTCTGCCAGTACATTATCCAGTAATTTTACGGAAATTTCTGTTAACTCTTAAAACACAAACAAATGCAATGTGTAATTCAAAATACAGGTAAAAACAACAGAAAAAACTGTGTAGACTAACATGCAGCATATACACTCTCAGAAAAAAAAGGTACAGTGCTGTCACTGGGGCAGTACCCTAAGGTACAAAAGTGAAAAAGTACAATTTTGTACCTTACTAAACCCTAAATGGTACATATCAGTACTTTAAGAGTGTGTGTTAGTGCCATAAAGGTTCATATCAGTACTTTAAGAGTGTGTGTTAGTGCCATAAAGGTACATATCAGTACTTTAAGAGTGTGTGTTAGTGCCATAAAGGTTCATATCAGTACTTTAAGAGTGTGTGTTAGTGCCATAAAGGTACATATCAGTACTTTAAGAGTGTGTGTTAGTGCCATAAAGGTACATATCAGTACTTTAAGAGTGTGTTAGTACCTTAAAGGTACATATCAGTACTTTAAGAGTGTGTTAGTACCTTAAAGGTACATATCAGTACTTTAAGAGTGTGTATTAGTGCCATAAAGGTACATATCAGTACTTTAAGAGTGTGTGTTAGTGCCATAAAGGTACATATCAGTACTTTAAGAGTGTGTTAGTACCTTAAAGGTACATATCAGTACTTTAAGAGTGTGTTAGTACCTTAAAGGTACATATCAGTACTTTAAGAGTGTGTATTAGTGCCATAAAGGTACATATCAGTACTTTAAGAGTGTGTGTTAGTACCTTAAAGGTACATATCAGTACTTTAAGAGTGTGTGTTAGTACCTTAAAGGTACATATCAGTACTTTAAGAGTGTGTATTAGTGCCATAAAGGTACATATCAGTACTTTAAGAGTGTGTGTTAGTGCCATAAAGGTACATATCAGTACTTTAAGAGTGTGTATTAGTGCCATAAAGGTACATATCAGTACTTTAAGAGTGTGTATTAGTACCTTAAAGGTACATATCAGTACTTTAAGAGTGTGTATTAGTGCCATAAAGGTACATATCAGTACTTTAAGAGTGTGTATTAGTACCTTAAAGGTACATATCAGTACTTTAAGAGTGTGTATTAGTGCCATAAAGGTACATATCAGTACTTTAAGAGTGTGTATTAGTGCCATAAAGGTACATATCAGTACTTTAAGAGTGTGTATTAGTGCCATAAAGGTACATATCAGTACTTTAAGAGTGTGTATTAGTGCCATAAAGGTACATATCAGTACTTTTAGAGTGTGTATTAGTACCTTAAAGGTACATATCAGTACTTTAAGAGTGTGTGTTAGTACCTTAAAGGTACATATCAGTACTTTAAGAGTGTGTGTTAGTACCTTAAAGGTACATATCAGTACTTTAAGAGTGTGTGTTAGTACCTTAAAGGTACATATCAGTACTTTAAGAGTGTGTGTTAGTACCTTAAAGGTACATATCAGTACTTTAAGAGTGTGTATTAGTGCCATAAAGGTACATATCAGTACTTTAAGAGTGTGTATTAGTACCTTAAAGGTACATATCAGTACTTTAAGAGTGTGTGTTAGTACCTTAAAGGTACATATCAGTACTTTTAGAGTGTGTATTAGTGCCGTAAAGGTACATATCAGTACTTTAAGAGTGTGTATTAGTACCTTAAAGGTACATATCAGTACTTTAAAAGTGTGTATTAGTACCTGAAAGGTACATATCAGTACTTTAAGAGTGTGTGTTAGTACCTTAAAGGTACATATCAGTACTTTAAGAGTGTGTATTAGTGCCATAAAGGTACATATCAGTACTTTAAGAGTGTGTATTAGTGCCATAAAGGTACATATCAGTACTTTAAGAGTGTGTATTAGTGCCATAAAGGTACATATCAGTACTTTAAGAGTGTGTATTAGTACCATAAAGGTACATATCAGTACTTTAAGAGTGTGTATTAGTGCCATAAAGGTACATATCAGTACTTTAAGAGTGTGTGTTAGTGCCATTAAGGTACATATCAATACTTTAAGAGTGTGTATTATCACAGTTTACTCGCTATAGTTTAGAAAATGCTAATAAAATATGACAAGAACTCAAGAGTTAAACGTTCAGAACAAATTCATCTTGATAATGTCAGATCACTGACATAAGGGATTAATTGATCGTATTCAACCAATCAGCTGTTAGATTAGATAACACCAGATTAGCTCAACCAATGACCAAGCAATGCTTCACTTAGTTCAGTCTGTGGGTCAAAGGTCACATTAGCAATTAAAGAGAAAACACTTCAGCGAAACACGCTCAGCTCAAAGTGTCTGGACCATTCTGGTCCCAAAGGTTTATCAGTTTCACCGTTAGTCACTGTATGAAGAATCACTGGGTATAATATGTCACAATTTACTTTATTTTGCTCTCTTCACTTACAGAAATGATCTACAGTGTCCTAAAAAGTATATTTGGTGTATATTTTTGGTTTGACTGTATATCCTTATTATATATATATATATATATATATATATATATATATATATATATATATATATATATATATATATATATATATATATATATATATATATATATATATATATAATGTGTCATGTGACACTGAAGACTGGAGTAATGATGCTGAAAATCAAGCTTTAATCACAGGAATAAACTACACTTTAAGAATAAAGAAAAGTTTTACACATAAAGAAAAGTTGGTTGTTTTTTTATTAGAAAATTATATTTTACTATTTTTACTGTAATGTTGATCGAATAAATGCAGCTTTGGTGAGCAGATGAGACTTTTAGAGAAACTTTTGAATGGTAGTGTTGATTCATAAAAGAGGGAAATTCATACGATCTCCAACAGGTCCAAACATAAGACATGAAAAATAAAGAAGGGAAATCCATGCATTACTTATGAATAACTATACAAATTGCATTTATTACAAACAGTTCAGGCCACATCTGTAGAATTAACAAAATGCTGTCAAATCCTAGATTAAAAATACAAAATAATTAATCTTAAAGATTATTATATCTTTAGGAATAATCTTAAAAGAACGATAAATACATACATCTACGCTGTCTAAATAAAAGTACAATATTCAAGATTATTATTTAGAAAGGTAATACTGCAAACGCCACTACACTTTTAAGAGGAAATATATAAGAAGTGATAATTGTGGTCTAAATCCAGAGATAATGTTGTCTTTTCAATGGATTTTTATGCTTTCTGAATATGTCACAAATTGAGCAAAGGTGATGAATTACTGCAAATGCCACTTATAAAAAACAAATAAGTGCATAAATAAAAGCCAATAAGTGAATGAATCTTTAAAAGCAGTGTGGTTGGGGGTGCAGGGTGGCATGTTTTGCTCAGAGGGGTATCAGCGGGGCCCGCGGGGCCACAGTCAAGACGTTTGGCAGGATCTCATGTGCTCGTTGGAGCCCGTCAGTGATGGACCTCGAGGCTTCGGAGCTTCTTTATCCAGGCAGACAACAGCAGACTGCCAAACTCTCTCTCTCTCTCTCTCTCTCTCTCTCTCTCTCTCTCTCTCTCTCTCTCTCTCTCTCTCTCTCTCTCTCTCTCTCTCTCTCTCTCTCTCTCTCTCTTCCTCACGGGGATCTTGCCAGGGGTTTTTTGCCCCTTTAAATTTTTCCTTAATTTCCCACAAGTCCAGATGGTACTATTCTTCCTCAGCCCTCCATCACGACAGGAGCTGAGGTGTGGAAATAATTCGAGTTCATCCGAGGATATGGTTTTGTGTGCAACGTCTGCAGAGTAATCTACATAAAGATTGATATAAACAGTCATGAACTGCACACAGGCTGAATGGTAACTAAACTACAGGAGTAATCGCATGCGTGGTTTCTCTGCAGAAAACAAACCGAGAAGAATCAACCGTATCGCTTCAAAATGTAGACAACATTATCGTGCAGGTATATATAAAGCTGGATATATAACTTTTATATATAATTATATATTTTAGATCTTCTGCTAAATGCAGATAAGACAAAGATTTTAAGATATTATAAACATTAACATCATTATTTTCAGTAAAACCCACTATACACATAAATTGTGACTATTATAAAACATTGCAATAAGTTTCATATGGCACATTTCAGCATTAATCTATACAGAAAATGTTCAAAATGCATGCAATCCATTGCAATATTCACTTTAAAAAATAACTTTAGATTGTTCAAAACATTATAAGAGGACAAGCGGCAAATGTAAAGTATATGTAACTTTGGTCAGGACATGTCTCTAACCCTCATATGTGGAAAGTTAATTTTGACTATTATTAAATAAACATGGCAATACATTTTACATGGCACATTTCATCATTAACTTAAATAGAAAATATGCTCGAGTTGCATGCAATCTATTGCAATATAAGCTTTAAAAAATAACTTTAGATTGTTCGAAAAACACTGAAAGTGGACATTATAAGGGATAAATGACTTTGGAAAGCATGCTTTTTCTTTTTAGGGCTTAGAACGATCTGCACCTCTGAATACTTTTAAATGTCACAAAGTCTAGTAAGTGCTCTTCTTGATTTTATCTTCATTAATGGTTTTGTGTGAGTATTGTTTGTTTGGTTATTTCTGTGCCGTGTTGATCAATGGGATCTCCTGATTAAATAAAGGATTAATAAAATAACTCTAACTGGTCAAACCATGTCTCTAACCTCCATATATGGATGGTTATTTATTATAAGTTTAAAAAAATAATTTTTCACTGTATGAGTCTTTTTAAGTGGACATTATAAGGATAAAACGTATATGAAACTATATATAAGTTTGGCTGGGACACGTCTCTGACCTCCATACAAGAATAGTTAGGCTGCTCTTTTCTTTTCTCCCATGTCTTTTTTCTTTTCTTTTGCCCTTCACAGTGCAGATGACAGAACGCATGCGGCGCACCAGCGCTGGAGGGAACGAGGGAACGGTAAGGTATTAAAAGAAGCTCTCTCTGTTTTCAACAGGACTCGTTTTCTAGCGCTCTTCTTACAGTCCGACACGATGAAGAGGCTGATACAAGAGAGGTGAAGAAAGAAACAGAGAGCAGATAGAAAGACGGACATTTGTCTACCCCGAATTCCCATGTTCAGGCGATCCGACAGGCCTGTTGTGATCCAAAATAATGATCTTACTCTGTTGCCCATCGGCAAGACAACATCTCACAGACAGAGAGAGAGAGAGAGAGAGAGAGAGAGAGAGAGAGAGAGAGAGAGAGAGAGAGAGAGAGAGAGAGAGAGAGAGAGAGAGAGAGAGAGAGAAAGAGAGAGAGATATTCCCCCGTCTCCATCTAATACGTATAAGAGATGACCATTTCTCTTTGATTTTTGTCAAACACGTGCTGATGTAGAGGTCAGATCCTACGTGACACACACCATGGAATCAAAACTGACTCTTGCTCGTCGGATTTATTACGAGACTCAGTGCATGCTATGCGAAAAGCAAGAAATGTTTTATAATCGCTGCTAGTGGTCACAAACAAAAACCTGACCAGCAGCGGAATGCTTTTATTGACCCGAACAGATAATCTCTGGTACAAATGAAGCTTTTTTCTACTGATAGATGCAAGGCATATTCTGCTTTAGCTCCACGTTCACATTGATTTAGCGAAACGCTGGCCACCGCGGGCCGTGACAGTCACGATGCCTCACAGATAAGGACACGCGTTACCCCGCGGCCGCCATTTGCATTTCTGTCTGATTTCACACACATTGATCATCAGATCAAATGAGTCCAAACTGGGTTGTTTGTAAGACTCGAGAGAGAAAAACAAAGCGAATCCAGATCAAGATTAAAAGACGTGATGTGTTTACATCATACACAGATCAGGCATAGCATTACATTATATATTGTGTTGGACCCTCATTTGCTGCCAAAACAGTCCTGACCCATCGTACCCGTCTGTATTCTGACAGCTTTCTATCAGAACCAGCATTAACTTCTGGAGCAGTTTGAGCTCCAGTAGCTCGTCTGTTTGATCGGACCACACGGGCCAGCCTTCGCTCCCCACGTGCATCAATGAGCCTTGGCCGCCCATGACCCTGTGGCCGGTTCTCCACTGGTCCTTCCTTGGAGCACTTTTGATAGATACTGACCACTGCAGACCGGGAACAGCCCACAAGAGCTGCAGTTTTGGAGATGCTCTGACCCAGTCGTCTAGCCATCACAGTTTGGCCAAACTCGCTCAAATCCTTATGCTTGCCCATTTCTCCTGCTTCTAACACATCGACTCTGAGGACAAAATGTTCACTTGCTGCCTAATATATCCCACCCACTAACAGGAGCCGTGATGAAGAGATCATCAGTGTTATTCACTTCACCTGTCAGTGGTCATAATGTTATGCCTGATGAAATTAATTGAATAAATCAGCCGCGGAGATGTGGGAACAATATATGAATATATTATATTATATATGAAAAAAAATCTGATCATACAGGGAAAATACTGTGCAATGTGGCAATCACAGCCAATCAGAACATATTTTATGCTTAATATACAGTACCGGTCAAAAGTTTGGAAACGTTACTATTTTGAATGTTTTCAACATACATCAAGACTGCATTTAATACAGAAAAAACAGTAATATTGTGAAATATTATTACAATTTTAAATAATGTTTTTCTATTTTAATATACTTTAAAATGTAATTTATTCCTGTGATCAAAGCTGAATTTACCATCATTATTCCAGTATACAGTGTCACATGATCCTTCACCAATCATTCTAGGAATATTTTGTAACAATATACACTACTGTTCAAAAGTTTATTATTATACAAAACATTATTTTTCTTTCTTTTTTTGTTGTTGTTGAAAGAAATTATTATTTTATTCAGTAAGGGTGTTAAAAAGTGATAGTAAAGATTCAAATTTTGAATAAATGCTGTTCTTTTGAACTTTACATTTATCAATGAATCCTGAAAAACATATCTGTTGCCAACATTAATAATAAATCATCAAATTATAATGATTTCTGAAGGATCATGTGACACTGAAGAGTAATAATGCTGAAAATACATCTCTGCATCATATAAAATATATTTTAAAGTATATTTTATTCTGTATCTTTGATCAAATAAATGCAGGCTTGATGAGCAGAAGAGACTTCCTATATATTAAAAATAGCTTTCAAACTTTTGACCGGTACTGTACGTCTATTTTGGACCAATAATAATCTCACTATGGGTGGGGCTACCAAACAGAACAGGAATAAAAACCAAGCAAGGAAAAATATTTCCTGATCATTTGTCGTGATTGCAGGCGGACAAAACAAAACCTCAGAATTACATGAACGAGCTGTTATTAGTCTTTTTTTAGGATTGCAAGTGTGTGAACACGTGCACGCACGCACACACACACACACACACACACACACACACACACACACACACACACACACACACACACACACACACACACACACACACACACACACACACACACACACACACACACACACACACACACGTTGGTCTATGTGGTTTACAGGGACTCTCCATAGGCGTAATGGTTTTTATATCCCCTTACACTGCCCCTGCCCCTAAACCTACCCATCACAGGAAACATTCTGCATTTTTACTTTCTCAAAAAAACATCATTTTGTATGTTTTTAGGGCCATTTGAATTATGAGGACATTTGATATGTCCTCATAAACCACATTTATAGTGTAATACCAGTGTAATACCCATGTAGTTATACAAATTTGTGTCCTCATAAACCACATAAACAGGCTCACACACACACACACACACACACACACACACACACACACACACACACACACACACACACACACACACACACACGTCAAATTTTGTTCATCCTGAAATACATCAGGCTGCCATTTGCAATGCCACGGATTCTCAGTAATGCCACAAGGGGCGCTATAGCGGACATCAGCAACTGTCTTCTTCTACAGTCTTTTTACTCATTCATTCAATATGTGCAGTAGATAAACAAGGGCAATTTTAAAGGAAAGCAAACCACAATTAATATCAAATGGAGCAATTTGTATTGTAACCCAACATGCAATGTAATCGCCTCGACCTTCCATTCCATTGTGTTTTTTGATCAAAGTTTGCACCGCTGCAACTCAATTTGAGGCCAACAGGTAAGGGTTAAATCGATTCTAATTCTTTAAACATTTTTACTTTTCGTTCCTTAGCTTTTAATAAACTTTTTTTTTGTAACCTTAAGTTTAAAGGCCCTGTTAAGGTTCAGCCATATATAATGATTAAATTATTGAATATTTATTTTCTACACCAAGGTAGCTATATTAAATATCATCTATTAAAAATGATGAACTGGAAAGATATATTTTGCATAGATAGCATATACAATTTTAAAGCATATAGCTGAACGTCTTTGAAATTTCAGCCAGTAGCCTACATTTTTTTAAAGGGATACTTCGCCGCTTTTACATATTAAACTGTCCTCCTTTAACTAAAACGAGTGGATCCATCCCTCTCTCGTCTCAGTGTGTGCTTGGCTCGACCTTCCATTCCCAGTGTGATGAATGATTCAATAATTAATATGCATTTGACAACAATGCAGCATTTATGCATGCATACTAGGGTTGCCAACTTTCTGAAATAAAAATAAGGAACAGTGAACAGTGAATTATTGAATGTGACAGATGTATATTTACTGAGTAATTCGATATTTTGCAGTGGGGTCAGAATGACAATTTTCACAGTTGTGTAAAAATAGCTTTAGAAAGATGGCAGCATCATTATTTTCACACAGAGATTGGTAGATCTACTGGGTAAATTGGTTGACATTAGAAATCTTTGTTGGATTAAAAAATGGGAAAAAGCACTTGTGTTTTTTGATCAAAGTTTGCACGGCTGCAACTCAATCTGAGGACAACAGGTAAGGGTTAAACAACAGGTAAGGGTTAAACAACAGGTAAGGGTTAAACAACAGGTAAGGGTTAAACAACAGGTAAGGGTTAAACAACAGGTAAGGGTTAAAAAACAGGTAAGGGTTAAACAATAGGTAAGGGTTAAACCGATTCTAATTCTTTAAACATTTTTACTTTTGGTTCCTCAGCTTTTAAGGCCCAATGATTTCCAGAGATACAGGATCTCAATGTGGTTCCATGAGTAAACTGGTACATATTTTCAATGGTCTCACTAACAACAAATAATGCTAGAAATGTATCTTTTTTTCTGTCATCACAATTGAATATTTATATTTAAATGTGCCATCAATACTATCTTTCCTATATTTTGTATAAGTATTAAATATATCTCAATATCCTTCTATATTTTCATTCTTAATAAACTTTTTTTTTGTAACCTTAATTTTAAAGGCCCTGTATAGTTCAGCTATACATAATGTGGCTCCATGATTAAATTATTGAATATTTATTTTCTACACCAAGGTAGCTATATTAAATATCATCTATTAAAAATAATGAACTTGAAAGATTTCTTTTGTCTTTTTTTTTTTTGTCAGGAAGATACATAGATAGCATATACAATTTTAAAGCATATAACTGAACGTCTTTGAAATTTCAGCCAGTAGCCTACATTTTTTAAAGGGATACTTCACCGCTTTTTCATATTAATCTATATTATTCCCTTAACTAAAACAAGTTGACACACACCTCTCTCGTGTCAGTGTGCTCTTAATCTCTCTGACGCGCGGTGATGATCTGATAGCATTTAGCTTAGCCCACTAAGCCCAGTTCATTCACTATGGTACCAAACAGATCAAGTTAGAAGCCACCCAACACCTCCACGTTCCCCTATTTTGTATAAGTATAGGGAATAGGGAGGACTATGGCGATTATGTGTTGCGCTGTTACACCCCAAAATGCAGCAACGGTTTACCATAGTTGAAATAAAGCCAAAATAATCAAATTAAGACACACGGCTGAGAGGGAGTACGTCTATAAACAGTGCGCAGTAGTCCGAGTAGCAGTAAAGGAGGCCATCAACATGGCCGCCACGCCAAGTAATGACATCACGACGCCCAAGCCCAATTATACGGAACGGTTGTTTCACACACTGGGTGCTTTCCAATTCTTATTTGTGCATCCTCGTTTCCTTTCCTCGCATCCTTCCTTTCGCTCCTTAGCTCCACCCCTCCAGGATGTGAGGGAAGGACGCGAGGAAAAGATGCGGGGACGGAGGAATTGAATGAAGTGAAATGATATATCCTCGCTCCCTTTAACGTCACTTTAAAGCGGCGTCAGTCAATGATGACTCTGCAACGCTGGATTTAGTCGGGATTCTTGAACATTAGAGATAACGATTTAAAATGTGAGCTTCAGCCTCCACAAAATACCACATTTGCCCATATTTTAATTAATATTACCAGTTATTGTTAACAACGAATTCCAGTTAGTAACTGCTTTTTATTCATTGTATAGTATTAGTTTCTATTTGTTTCTCTATTTGTTTCGTTCATTTTCTTGTGCTTTGACATAATTCTGCAACTGTCAGTTGTTATTTGTCTTGTACATATAAACATAATAATAATAATGAATAAACTGTGGTATGATATGAAGAGGGGGGAGAGTTAATGTGTGCGTCTAGTCGATAAAACACTTCCGCAAAGGATCCACCTGTGTGTCCTCGCTCATGACTCCTGAGGAAGCTCCTCACTCCTCCATCCTCACGGTGCAGTTAGAGAATTGAGATCTCCTACAAGATGGCTGAGTTCCATCGGTTTCCGGGTCATAGGATGGAGGACGGAGGAGCGAGGAAACGAGGAGGGATATTGAGAAGCACCCACTATGTTTAATAGTAAGCAGTATGCAGTGTTTACTTGCAGTCTATTTTCCCAGAAGTACATGTTTCATTTAAATACCTTGAAGTCATCCGGCAGGAGCAGTTTGCAGGTTCGCAGGAAGCTCAGAATATAGCGGAATATCTCTCCGTCCCTGTCGATGAAGTAATGCTGCTTTAAACTGTCCAGAACGATCGGCTCGGTTCCGTTAAACAGCCTGCTGATCCTGAGAATTAACACACACACACACACACACAGTTAGTGGAGTGAGGCCAGCTTCCTTTAAATGCATGAAACAATTAGCATTTATTTTTCACAATTTTTATTTTATTTTTAGTGCCCAGCCAAAAAAGCATTAACGCTCAGTTCTGAAACAAGAGGCTTTAGGCGGATTTCAGTGGCTAAGAAAATCATTTCAAGTCCTTCTCTACTGTGAGATTAATACGGAGCTGGAAACCCTTCAATGTTTTATCATCTCAACAGTCACAAGCCAATTAAACAACTCCCACATAACATCATGATGTCAGAAAGCACGACGAGCCATTGAAACAAAGACGGTCATGAAAGCCTTATGTGTGTTAACGGGGTTTAATGATGGGGCTGTGTTAAAATCAGCATTAACTCCTGACTAGACTTTTGATTTTACTCTAATAAGCAACGACCAGTTTAAGATTGATCACTGGTCTGGGGAGTCTGCTCTGTATTTTCTACTGCACAAGAGACGTGATCAACGGGCATTATTCAAATGACTCTGTACACTCTAAAAAATGCTGGGTTAATAACAACCCTAGATGGGTTGAAAATGGACAAACCCAGAAATTGGGTGGTTTGAATGGGTCCGTTCACTGTGGGTTCAAACAATCCAATTTCTGGGTTTGTCCATTTTCAACCCAACTTGGGTTGTTTTAAACCCAGCATTTCTTAGAGTGTGTGCATTTGGATAGATCTTCAACCAATCAGACCACAAGAGGCCTGATCAACACACTGTAAAAAATATTTAGAAATAAAAGTTTTACCTGGTTGCCTTAAAATTTTGAGTTCATTGAAATTAAAATTTTGAGTTAATACAATGAACATTTTTTGAGATTCAACAACTTTTATTAAAAGATTATTAAAAGATTTTGTAAGCATATTGGGTAATTGTGTGTGTTTTATTCGTGATGACGCAGTGGAACATGCCAAATAGTGCTATTTTCATGATTTATTACATTTTTTATGTGGTTCAGATACAATAATATTTTGAGTTTCTATTTATTAAACAAATCTCGTCAACTTAAAATTTTAATTTCATTAAACTCAAAATTTTAAGGCAACCAGGTTACTTACTTTTTTAAGTTAAACCAACAAAAGCCAACACTTTTTTTTACAGTGCAGGCATCGACCCATCGCTTCTCTATCTGTCATCGCGTTAAACCTGCCAATAGCGCGCCAGGTGGATAAGCCAGTCTGTGATTGGTTCCCGCAAAAGTATAACAGAAGCAGTAGAAATGAATGAACAGGTTTCAAATCGCCAGCAGATCAGGCTGGGTTTACCCAGTCTACATTAACTCAGCAAACAGCAGAAAGGATTGTTTGTTTGAGGGATGCCGCTGAAAGTTTCCTGTGTGACAAACTGTGACGATCTGAAGAATTGTGAAAGTCTGGTGACTTTTTTGTGATCTGGAATGAGGCCTGCATTAAAAACCAACCGTCCCCCAGCAGAGTAAAATATGTTCTGAGAACGTTGTGCTAACGTTCCCATTACGATATGAAAACAATGTACATTTTTTAACATTCTTTTTTCTTGGTTGTGAGAACGTTAAGGAAACATTCCATTTCCACATTCTTCAAACATCCAGTGTTGTTACATTTGAATGTTCTCTAAACATTCTGAAATAAGTTACATTTAAAAAAAGTATCCTACAAACTGACACATTTCAGAAAATGCACTCCACTATGTGTGAATAACATTTTGAGAACATTATTAAAAACCAAATCACTTTAAAGAAACATTCAATTAACATTATACTGGAAGAACGTTTGCATAACTTTGAGATAACCTTTCCAGAACATTGTGAGAATGTTCCCTTTGACCCTACAGTGATGGAAGGAGGAAAAAAAAGAGAGATGGAAACAGAATCCTCAAAACATCTTAGGCATTTGCATCGCAAAATATGACAATGTATTTTGTCATTTATATGAACGAAAGACAGCACACGTGTACCAAGTACCAGTGCCGAACGCTTGGGTTAAATTCTTCTTCCATTCATTTCCAATGCATTCATTTTTGACTGAGAACAATACAAGTGAGGCTATTTTCTCAGAACCATTTAAACTTTTCAAAAGCCCATAATTTGTGTGTGTGTGTGTGTGTGTGTGTGTGTGTGTGTGTGTGTGTGTGTGTGTGTGTGTGTGTGTGTGTGTTCACATAGCAAATGTTTTGTAGGTTTTGTACCATTCGTTTACCAGGTAAACATAAAAAATGAAGAGTACTCATTCATTAAGATAATTTAAATCCTTTGGCTTGGGAACAGAGTTTGTGTGTCCATCACAAGATAAAAAAAAAAAAATGCAAAAATTTCTAATAAATGATAATACATTTTTGTATTGATCTACTAACTATTTCACTTTTTGAAAGCTGGAATTGGAAAACCTTGGCCAAACACAAGTTAGCTAAAGCAGTAAGTTAACTATCAAAGCATATAACCTGTGAATGAAATGAAACCATAATATATATAAGGGTCTAATTCTCACTATTAACTATGATTTTTGCCTCAATAAACTCCTAATTACTGACTATTAATAGTTAGTAAGTTAGTAAAGTAGTTTTAGAATAAAAAAGGATATATTTATTTAAATATATTTTTTAGATTTACAGTTAACTTGTTTTAAAAATATATTATTGTAAATATGATTTTTTTTATGATTTCAGTCAGACAGAATACTAGTTAACTCTGAAATCATTATTATAATAGAAAATATTTTTATAATTCCAGAGTCAACCGAAGTCTTAAAAAAATATTTTTTAATGATTTCCGTCAACAGACTGCCAGAATCAGAAATCATAGGAATAAAAAAGGATATTTTTAATAAAATAAAAAAACAGAATTTATTTTTATAATTTATTTTAGTCTAAAAAAAATAATGTTTGTAAATTTGAAAACATATATTTTTCACAATTAAACTAGGTAACTGAAATAATCAGTTTTTAATCAATTTTTTATTTTTATTTTTGCCAAAAAATAAAAAAATATATATTTTTAGAAATATAAAAAAATATATGATTTCAGTCAACAGACTGCTTACTAAACTCTGGAATCATAAGAATAAAAAAAATCTTTTTTTTTTTTTTTTTTTTTAATGTAGGATTTTGCGATGTAGAATATGATCATTCATTAATGTGTGCTTTATAAGTGCCTTATCCTAGTAATATGCACGATGATAAACAACTAGTTCATAGTGAGAAGCGTAACCAAAATCTTTTTTCCTCTTATACCTATTTTGTTGCTTATTAGAGTAAAATCAAAAGTCTAGTCAGCCACTTGTGAGGTTCCCGATGTAGGCCGCTCACTGGGTTTGGGAACAGAGTGTCCATCTCAATCCATTAAACAGATTCTTCAGCTGATCCACTAATATCTGACATCTTTGCTCCACATCACACACGGCACGTCAACACTAAAGATCCCAAACCGACACACCGGGCGGACACCTGGAGATATCTTCATCTTTCTGTAGTTCAGTTCTCTTTATGAACTCTGATAGGATCAGCATTTCCTTCCGTTCCTAGGCTGAGCAACAGCGCCGATGCAATCTCTCTTTAATCATGGCTACAGTTCCTGGATCAGCTGACGGCTCTGCATAACCACAGAGAAAATCGGCCGGCCCAGCCCTGTCAAAGCGTTTATTGTAGACTCAGCGTAAGGAACTGATTTGCTAACACAAACACATTCATTGAGCTCTGCCAGGTGTGTGTGTGTGTGTGTGTGTGTGTGTGTGTGGGTGGGTGTCTACAGACTGGTCTTCATAACGTTTAATGCACGGTGTAATTCATACACTCTTCCACGCAAGTCTCGTCACCTTATGCACTTTCTAAAGCTCTTGTTTTGTTTCCTTCTCTCGTTCTCTCTCTCTCTGTCTATTCCCCCCTTTGGAAATCGATGCAAAATGCTTTATAAAAAACCAATACTCATCTCCCTGTAGCGCCTGCGGTCGTCCTTTCTCATATGGTCTTGCAATTCTTCCAGCTAGAATTTCACCATGCCCCTCCAGGCAAACACTGTTTTTCATCTGCACTTTTTTTAAAAAGCAATTAAAATGCTGCCTGTTTTTCTTTTCTTTTCCTCCTCTCCCCCCACCCGTCTCTCTGTCGCTCTCTCTCTCTCTCTCTCTCTCTCTCTCTCTCTCTCTCTCTCTCTGATCCAGAGCTTCTGCTCACACACTTTGACTGTGATGGCGAGAGAAAGCGGTTTCTGTATCCGAAGCGAGTGGATTTTGAGAGCGAGTTCAGTGTCTGAGGGCGATTCTTCAATTAGAGACACTTTTGACTGCTCAAAATCTTGAAAAATTAAACTTCTTCAACCTATGAATTATGTGTGTTGAAATATTTATCATGTCCTGAATAAAGATCTGGCCTTGATCAACCTTCATCTGGATCGGAGTATACATTTTTCACTTTTTTTGTGGAAAAGCTGGCTAGTTAGTTATAACTCCGAAATCATAAGAATAAAAAAATGATATTTTTAATAATATTAAAAAATATACACATTTTATATAACTTCAACTGAATTATAAAAAATATATTTATGTAAAAGTAGAACATATTTTTTAATCATTTACAAAAAAGTATTTTTTTAGAATTGAATTATGTAAAAAAAAATATTTAACATTTATATTTTTAATACTTCATGTTAACTTAAGTCTGAAAAAGTAATTTGTATTTTTTTTATATATACTTATATATTTTTCATGATTTCAGTCAACAGACTAGTAGCTAGAAAGTATAAATAAGAGAATAGGAATAATATAAAAGGATATTTTTAATAAATATAATATGAAATAAATATTCATATATTTACAGAGTTAACTGGTTTAAAAAAAATAAAATATATATATATATATATATATATATATATATATATATATATATATATATATATATATATATATATATATATATATATATATATATATATATTATTGTAAATATAAAAAAAATATTTTAATGAATTGAGTCAAACAGACTACAAACTAGTTAACGCTGAAATCATAAGAATAAAAAAGTCTAAAAAAAATTCCCTAAATTAAATGTATATATATTTTATATATAATAATAATATATAATAAAAATATATAAATTTATTTTATATTATATATACTCTGTAATTAATTTTAATTTTTTTTTAGCTTACTGGTATTAATATTTTTCAAGATTTCAGTCAACAGACTATAATTTCTGAGTTAACTTAACTCTTAAAAATATATTTTTGTACATTTAAAGATTTACTAACGTAACTATGTAATCATTATATACATAAAATTAAACTTTGTACCTTCCATATATATGTATGTATATGTATGTAAAGGGATGGACATGGTCAGAAACAATGCTCAGATAGGCCGTGGCATTTAAACGGTGCCCAATTGGCACTAAGGGGTCTAAAGTGTGACAATAAAACATCCCCCACACCATTACACCACCACCATCAGCACAGTGGTAACAAGGCATGATGGATCCATGTTCTCATTCTGTTTACGCCAAATTCTGACTCTGCCATCTGAATGGCTCAACAGAAATCGAGACTCATCAGACCAGGCAACATTTTTCCAGTCTCCACACTCTTTAATTTTGGTGAGCTTGTGCAAATTGTCGCCTCTTTTTCCTATTTGTAGTGGAGATGAGTGGTACCCGGTGGGGTCTTCTGCTGTTGTAGCCCATCCGCCCCAAGGTTGTGTGTGTTGTGGCTTCACAAATGCTTTGCTGCATACCTTGGTTGTAACGAGTGGTTATTTCAGTCAAAGTTGCTCTTCTATCAGCTTGAATCAGTCGGCCTATTCTCCTCTGACCTCGAGCATCAACAAGGCATTTTCTCCCACAGGACTGCTGCATACTGGATGTGTTTCCCTTTTCACACCATTCTTTGTAAACCCTAGAAATGGTTGTGTGTGAAAATCCCAGTAACTGAGCAGATTGTGAAATACTCAGACCGGCCCGTCTGGCACCAACAACCATGCCACGCTCAAAATGGCTTAAATCGCCTTTCTTTATCATTCTGACATTCAGTTTGAGTTCAGGAGATTGTCTTGACCAGGACCACACCCCTAAATGCACTGAAGCAGCTGCCATGTGATTGGTTGATTAGATAATTGCATTAATGAGAAATTGAACAGGTGTTCCTAATAATCCTTTAGATGAGTATATATATATATATATATATATATATATATATATATATATATATATATATATATATATATATATACACAGTATACAAGGAAGGTACAACGTTTAATTTTCCTGATTTTAACCTTTTAACACTCTAAACAATTATGAGAAGTTCCTCTGGAGAATAATCCGCTGTGATTCGTGACGTCTGCGTGATATAATAAAACCTGCTTAAAGGCTGATCAAGGCCATAATCAGATCTATATTCTGGGAAATCAGAATTGTTTATGCATTTACACCAGTTTGAAGAAGTTTCATTTCTTAAACACTCAAAAGTGAAGTGAAGAACTACTCAGCGCTGACTGACGGTGTGTGTGTTTCACCTGCAGCTGGTGAACCGCTCGCTCACTCTCTGTCCTGACACTGGTGGGCATGAGGGCTCAGACACACACCTCCTGTAAAAGAGAGATCTGAGCTACACCAGCCTGTTCTCATCTGCTAGTGATCCAAAGCCACCGATGGCTGTCACTGCACGTGAAGCAGAAACATCTGAGCCGAGAATATGGAAAAGCCCTACACAAAGACATGCACAAGACATCAAATATGCAAAGATATGCGATTGCAAGCATGATTTACAGGTGAGTAGGTCCAGGATGCAATAGAGTGCATTCATTACCAGACTGCTAGTTAATCAACTCTGGAATTGTACAAATAAAAAATACATACTTTTTATTTTACAAATATATACAGTACTGGTAAAAAGTTTGGAAACTACTATTTTTTATGTTTTTGAAAGAAGTATTTTATGCTCATCAAGTCTGCACTAATTTGATCAAAAATACAGAAAAAAAAGTAATATTCTGAAATATTATTACAATTTAAAATATAATTGATTCCTGTGATCAAAGCTGAATTTTCCGCATCAGTGTCACATGATCCTTCATAAATCAATAAGCTGATTTTATTTATTTTAAAACTTATAATACTCTTTTCATCATTCTTTGATGAATAAAAAGTTTATATACATACATATGCATTCATAAATATTAAATGAATTAGAAAATATTATTTAAAACAATGATTGACAGGTGAGTAGGCGGGTACATTTGAAAACACTGATAGTTAGTCAACTCTGAAATCATAAAAATAGTCAAATATACTAAATTAAATGAAATAAAATATGTTATAGATAGTACAAATATTTTGTACTTAGGAAGGCACATGATTGACAGGTGAGTAGCCAGATCCAGGACGCACCAGAATGCATTAATATTACACTACAAATATGATCACATATGTATGTTGAGTGAGTCACAAAATACTTTTGCGCCCTAAATTTTGCATTGAACACTTGTGATTGGCTCGCTTCAAACGGACCAAGATCTGTTTCAAACATTCAAAACCTTGTTTCGCTTTTTCCTTTCATGGAGCATTATTCATATATTTAAAATATCATGTGCCTCGCTGTCTTAAGCAAAACATCTGATTATCTATTGTACATATTCTGTGCGATAATTCCAGTATGAGCTCACGATCCCAACGCGATGTCTGTTAGAAACAGCCCACAGAATGAGCATGAAACTTTCATATGTCCTGTCACTTCAGCAGACTGAGCTGGAGGGAGATGAATGTTCACACATTAGTTATAGAGCGAGTTTCTTTTCCCGCTCTGCATTATTAAGGGATCAATCTATTAAAAGACACCATCAACTTAAGCTTCTTTAACTGGACTCTCTTAGCTGTCAGCTCGGCCTCTGAGGCGGAGGGCCGGGAGAGCGTTTCTTTAACTGTGTATGTGTGTGTGTGTGTGTTTGCATCCATGAGTGGGTTTCCCACTTGTCAGTGTGATCAGTGAACGTGGAACTAATGTGTGCGGACTCAAAAGTTGCTTCAAAAAGTATTCGGACACTTAAGATACACTTAATGTGATTGCATTACATGCACACTACCATTCAAAAGTTGTCCGTCTGCGCGATTTTATAATGTTTTTGAAAGACGTCTCTTCTGCTCACCATAGGCTGCATTCATTTTATAAAAAATACAGAATAATCTGATATATTATTACAATGTAAAATAGCTGTTTTCTATGTGAATATCTAGTAAAGTGTAATTTTTATTCCTGTGATCAAAACTGAATTTATCATCTTCACAAATCCTTCTCGAATGATGATTTGATGCTCAAGAAACATTTATGATTGTCATCACATTTGTGCACAACTTTTGATTTATGATTGTATGGTTTGAAGCAATAAAACAACAGATCTAGAGTTGAAAATGAAGAAAAAAACGGTGTGAACGACTTCATACTAAAAATCAATGAAGCACTAAAGTTCACGCAGCATTGGAGCAGATACAGACACTCAGTTTGATATTATGTGTCTAAAGCAATGACATTTATACATCTTTACGTATGACTTAAGTGAACAAACAAACAAAATAGAATACGCTTCGTTATTTACCACTGCTTTTGCCAATTAAAACGCAAGCGATCGCAACATACACATGGCAAAACTCACATAAACTATAATATGAACAATAAAAACCAATGGAGCAAACACTCAAGGTGCTCACTCATCAAACTAAAAATACACTTCTGATCATCTGATCAAAGTGCACTGCAAAACAAGACTAAACGTTCAAACAAGTTTTTCCAGTGTTATGAAATCAGAATTAATCTCACTCTGTGATGATAAAGCAATTCTGTGTGTCTCCTAATAAAGTCACAGAGCATGTGAAAGGGAATATGATCATATCCATGTTCAGGAGTAGTCAGACGTCATCAGAACACATATATATTACCCTCAAATATAGAATCTGGGAGAACGGAGGAACCTCGAATTTAATGAACATGATCAGCATAACAAAAATGCAGATGAATTTGGGAATGTCTCTGTATTTGCTGTGACTTGGTTCAGCACCGGAGCTACACAAACACAATGCAACACATCCCAAAAATGCTCAGGTTTGAAAAAAAGCGGTTTAAATGAGCACTCAGTTTCATTTATAACCTTCAAGAGTTCCGTCAGGCGCTTCATGGATAGAACCATCATGTGACCATTTCATGGATTCAGTTCTAATTCATTCTGAATTGAATTGAGCAGCCCAAAAACATTCTAAAAACTTGAAATAACCCTATAAAATTGAGGCAGACTTTGTTGTACATGATTCTACAATGCATATATAATCTCGCCATGGTACATTCGCACACCCTCAAAAAGCCATTAAAAAGTAAAGCACTGCTGACTGCACACTTTTACGTAACAGGACGGAGAGGCCAGGGGTCTTACCGTGAGTCTGGGTATTTGGTGAGGGTCGCCAGGCTGCTGGTGTACATGTGTCCGCCCACGTCGATGTGCACGGGCGCGTTGGCTTTGGTGAGCTGAGCCGGCAGTGGGATCCCCTGCGCGGCCAGAGGAGAGACCGGAGACCGGGTCAGAGACAGGCGTGACATGCTTCTCCCTTCCTGGAAGCAGACAAACGGGAAAGCCATGGAGAGATGATGCTGCTGCTGATGCGCCTTCACGGTGCGTTAGTGTCTCTCCCACCTTGAGCGCCTGTGCGAGACTTATCAGATCGTTTTCTCATCTGCCCCGTCGCATATTTAGCTTACAAATTATTGCCACAGCTCTAATGAAGTATGTTTGCATCTTTTCACTGGTGCCGCCCGAGGGCAGGATACGAGGATGTTTATTAACACCGTAGAGAGAGGGAGAGCGAGAGAGATACGCGAGGTGTTCGCCTCCGGGGATGGGAGAGAGGAGGGGGAAAAAAAACGGCGAGTTTCTAATTAAAGGTCGTGTTATGTGCTAGACGTGATATCCTCCGACACCTCGGCAACCAATCTGAACATTTGGGAAACGAGGGCATTGTGCGCGTTCACGTGGAATTCCAGGCATCGCTGAGGTTGAAAAATCACTCAACTTCCACCGCCACTGGATCTCCAGGATGGCAGGATCTTCCCTCGCTGCCTCTGTTAAGGCACTTTTTACTGTGTTTTCTCGACTGAGCGATTCAATGCACAGTCTTGAACGACTCTTCTACTCTTGGCTTATTTCTGCTATTTCGAAACTTTGGATTGCAGCATTTCTCATTGCACTTAATACACTGGTCCTTATTTTAAAGACAGTTTGAATGCGTGCCAACGTAAAGGTTTGGTGTAATCTTTTACTGTGTTTTCTCTGTGCACTACTGAGCAATTCAATGCCCAATCTTAAAAAAAAAAAACTCTTCTACTCTAGTCTCATTTCTGTTCTAGTGCTTTTCACAGCAATTTTGAAACTTTGGATCGCAGCATTTCTCATTGGTCCTTATTTTTAAGTCAGTTTGCATAAAAGCATCTGCTAAATGAGCAATTCAATGCCCAATCTTAAACGACTCTTCTACTCTAGTCTCATCTCTGTTCTAACTCTTTTCTAAGCATTTCTCATTGCACTTATTACATTGGTCCCTATCATACAAAAACCAAGCAATTTAATGCACAATTATCAATTGTTCCTGCACAATCTTAAACGACTCTTCTAATCTAGTTCTAGCGTTTTTTTTAGAGCAACTTTAAAACTTTAGATTGCAGCATTCCTCACTGCACTTATTATATTGGTCCTTATTTTTTTAAAGTCAGTTTGCATACAAGCATCTGCAAAATGAATGCATGCCAACGTAAAAGTTTGGTGTGATTTACAGCGTTTTATCTTGTGCACAACCAAGCAATTCAGTGCACAATTTGAAACGACTCTTCTACTCTCGTCTCATCTCGGTTCTTGTGCGATTGAGCATTTTTGAAAGCATTTCTCCTACAGTGGTCCTTAATTTTAAGACCGTTTGCATAAAAGCATCTGCTAAATGAATGCATTGGTGTTGTTTTGATTTGCATTTCACACATACTAATGCAAACGCCCAAATGCACGAATCTCCTAATTCGAATCAAAGAGCGTTCACACACAAACCCGACATCAGCTGAGTAGTCTTACTCGTGTCTAATGAAAAGCAAGCCTTTTATGCCACTTTACCTCTGGTTTGAACTGAAAGGCTTGCTTGTACACGTCAAAACTTTCCCTCACAATGCCCATGGAAATACGACTTAACATATTCCAGTTGTCATAAAGACTGCTTCATTGTGAACCTGCAGTTCAAAGGGATTTCAACGACAAGTTCTTCCATGCTGTGGCTCATTTGTGCGGCAGTTATTTTACCCATACATGGTAAACAGAAGGCGGTTGTTATGGGCTCTGCTCAGCTCCAGCGCTGGAGGCAATGTGCTGAAGGCAGACGGCAGAATTTTTCCAGGGTGTTGCCACCAAGCCCTGAGCACTAATGTTCATTTAATACACAGGCAAGATGATACATTACAGATTCCATTGAAAAAAAAAAAAGAAAAAAAAAAGACTTAAGACGTTTTGGCATATGAAGCTATCCCTCATCTCCATATAGCTACGGGCGTTGTAACCAAAAGCCCAGATATTAATGCCGAGGGAATAGTGGATTTACTCTCTCTCTCTCTCTCTCTCTCTCTCTCTCTCTCTCTCTCTCTCTCTCTCTCTGTTAAAGTGAGAGACCAGGTAGAAGAGTAAAAGTATAATACATTGTTAGTCACAGTAAAATATGGTCAAGCTTAATCTCATACAAACTCATGTTCATCACCCCAAAACACTCCATGCCCTGATCTGATGTCTTATATGTAAAAAAATAAAACCTATATTGTCGTCTCTCTCTCTCTCACACACACACCCACACAAACTCCCTGCAATGTTCAAGGGACATTAGTTCATGGCATCTGAATCTGTTCCCCCAAAATACTGTACTAATGTTTGAGGAGAAACTTGTAGCTGTTTTAAGGTAGTTGTCCCAAAACCACCTTGACCACATTGAACTGGTATACTAGCTTTGACTGTCTCCAGTCAAACTTTGAAACGTTTCATCGGGTTTCCAGCCAAATAAACGCGTTTGGTTTTAACGCGTGATGTTAGAGCAAACCGCGGACGTTCAATGAAACTTACACGTGCGATGAAATCAGCGAACGCAACGCGTTTCCTGCTTTCTTTCTCCAGTTTCACTTCGGTGCCCTACGGGTTAAAACTTCAATTCAGATCATTTCACAACATGGCGTCTCTCTCACAGCGATAAAGCTTCAGGTATGAGGCATATCCTGCTAATAACACAGGTTCTCGATGGCTAGAGGGTGTTTAATAAGGTTAGAGAATCAGAAAAGCTTGGAAAATCTCACAGGACACTGATGCGTAAATGCGGTTTTTTTTTTTGTATAGGACGCGTCGCGTTTAAGCCGCGATGCAGACATTCCAGATAAAACACAAAAGCACCGTCATACTAATCATCTACTCTACATTGTGATGAGATTTAATTAGAAATGGTACCGTTTCAAACATCGTAGGTGTCCGAATCGCGATCCGAGTCCGGTTCGATCTGCTCCCAGATGAAGGTTTTGCAAGTTTCTATCCGATCAAGCTATTCTCTTCCTGTCCGGATTGAAAACCGCGTCAAACTGCGTTAAAACACGCAATGGATGGATGTGTGTGACTATAACGAGCTGCGCTGCTGTGGTCTGGACGTGTTCAGAGCTCGAGCGCAAACGCGCGCAGGACTGTCTTACCTTCTCCAGGAGACCAGAGCTCTCCTTCCCCCTCTTGATCTTCTTATTTCTCTTAATACACGGGTATATCAGCCTCGCCACTGTCTTTTTCGGCCACACTGAATCTGCTGCTTTGCTTATGGGCAGAAGGAAGCCAATAATCCGTCTCTAAATCAGAGCAGAGCCGAAAGAAGAATTCTGACTCCGGGCTGCGCAAACGCCTCTGGGGCCACGGGATTAGAGGACAATTAACTCAAACCCGAGCAGACTCATTGGAACAGATGCAAACCTGATATTCCCCTCGATTATTTAGCCGAGCTCGCGCTCTTTCGCAAAGTAAAAATAGCTGGCGAGGGTTTAAAGTTCAGCGTATAACGGTTTACGCATCAGGCAAGTGTCACCGCGCCGTCCCTGAGACTTTGGAGAGGCAGAAAGGCTGATTTTAATCATTGTCATTTCGTCTGATGTAATATTCCCCGAGGCTCTTTCGCAAAGGCAACACATTTTCCTTCCCTGAACGAGTAAAAGTCTCTCTGGCTCGAGCAGGAGGCGCACTGGAACTTGTTGATAAAGTGGCGATAAAAGACGCGTATTCTTTTTCTTTTTTAACAAAGCAACAGAAATCGGGATCTGGACGCGGTGCTCATGCATGCGGCGCGTTTCCCCGCGCTCCTCTCTTTGCTCTAATGTCTGTGAGAATTGTAATGGCAAATTTCCTGGAGGCCATTAAAAGCAAATGACGTCTGGACATCATTCACTGCGCGCCCTCGCAGTCCGCCCGCAGCCAAATGCGCCATTTCAATTATTGCGCACGGCTAGATGGAGATGTCTGCTCCAGGATATCTCAGGGCAGACGCGCGCAACGTCAGTTTAAACCCACACAAGCACAATCTTACACTTCTAGATTCTCATTTATTTAACAGCAGGCAAACAAATAAAGACAGTTGTGTTGGGCATCGGCGGCGCGCAGTGGCCCGCGTTCCCCGCGCAGGTACGCGATTATTTATTTATCTGAATGTTTGTTTATTTGCGTGTAAATAAGTGTGAATAATTGATGTTGCGCTGAGACCCATAATTACAGAAGATCTCGCGTGCAGGACTGAGGCTTTTCATGATGTTTGGCGCCCACCAGTGTCCGTTTGGACGAATTACAGAACAGACCATTTCATACAGAAGTGATTAGTGTATAATGGTTCATTGAAGTGACATAGAATAATACTAGCTAGCTGTCATCACAAGTACAAAAATACTATTGAACATTTATAAATCACGACTGAATTCATGCTGACCTTTTGTGACAACATGCCCCAAGAGACGCATGTGGTCACACTACATGGGGTAAGTTGTCATAACGGAACCCAGTACAAATATCAGAAATATTGAAGCGAATATCTAGCACTGTTGTGTCCTGTATTAATAATTAAATATAATCATATATATATATATATATATATATATATATATATATATATATATATATATATATATATATATATATATATATATATATATATATAATTATTAAAGTAAAACAATGACGGATGGTTCATCATGATTTCCAATAAGCAGAATATATAGAATACAATAAAATAAAGTATTAAAGGATAATTAGACACATTTTAGACACAAATATTAGCGTCTTGAGTACAAAAATATTAAGAAACATTTATAAAATTCTTCTACAAATGTCATGTTGATCATTTGTGACAACATGCCCCAATAGAGATGCATGTGGTCACAATAAATGGGGCCCTCATCAGCTAAGGTGCCCCCTTCCCTCCTTTACCCTCAGAGGATTCCCATAAAAGCGTAATAAAAGCGTTCTTTTCCGTTAAAAATCCACAAATTCTGCTAATCCGTTCCGTGTTTTCCCGCTCGCTCCACAGCATCGCTCAAAGTCTGCGGCTGTGTTTGTCTTTTAGGTAAATAATCTGAAAAGATTTGACGAATGAGATCCCATAGTAATTTAATAGAGTTTTATCTTTGTAACAACTTAATAATCATATAATACACATGTATTATCATATTTTTTATTATAAATAGGATGTTACCACTAAGATGGACACCCAACTTAAGATATTTACCAGCTGAATCTTAACCATGTCAACACATGGAAGTCAGTCAGCTGTTTATTATCATGTTAAATATGCCTTTTACCCCAAATACCATAGTTTACATATTCTGTAGACAGACTTTACATAAATCATAAACAAGACCTTCGTCATTTGCTACTTAAATCTCCAATAAAAATAAATAAATAGAAAAGTGATCAAATTAGCCCAGAATCAACTTCTTCGAAAAATAATTAGAACAAAATAAATGTAATTAGTACTAAAACCAAACAATTGTATTTACAGTATGATTGTAAAGGGTTTGTTAATCATTCTCTATATTAAGATGATACTCTTAATCCCCTTATAGTGCCCCCTTTTATTTGGTTTGGGCCACTGCCCCTCAAAATGTCTGTGCACGGCCCTGACATGGGGTAAGCTGTTACAATGGAACCTGCAAATATATATATCAGTAATATTGAAGCGAACATCTAGCAGTGTTCTGTATTAATAATTAAATATAATTATATAAAAAAGTAATATAATTATTAAAGTAAAACAATGAAGGATGGTTTGTCCTGATTACCAATAAGCAGAATATATTGAATAAATTAAAATAAATTATGACTAGTTGTCACATTTTAGACTTATATAATAATGTCTCAAATACAAAAATACTAATGAACATTTACAAAATACTACCGAAAGGTCATGTGACCTTTTGAGACAACATGCCCCAATAGAGACGCATATGTATAAAATCCTCCCTCGCATCTCCCCCTCCCTCTCTCATTTCTATCAATGGGGGGAAGAGGAGGTGTGAGGGAGGATTGGGAGCCGGGACTTTTTACTGCGCCGAGCCGAAGTACTCTCAGAAGTGCTATTCCGCCATATAGTATAGTTCTCCTTTTTAACCCGCTTGGAAAAGCGTCACGTTTTATTTTATGTCATCATACTTGATCGTTCAGCTATTGGTGTAACGGTATTTAAATAGGGGAAACGTGGAGGTGTTTGGTGGCTTCTAACTTGATCTCTGTTTGGTACCATAGTGAATGAACTGGGCTTAGTGGGCTAAGCTAAATGCTATCAGATCGTCACCGCGCGTCAGAGAGATTAAGAGCACACACTGACACGAGAGAGGTGTGTGTCAACTCGTCTTAGTTAAGGGAATAACAGTTTAATATGAAAAAATGGTGAAGTTGTATCAAGCGACAAATTGGATGTTTAGTTCTCTTAACTAGTTAAATCCAGCAAAGTTATTCTAACACACATTTTTAAGTTGTGATAACTAATTGCAATAATATTTTTATAGCGCATTTCCTATATTAATGATAAAATATAATGCTTTGGCGGTGCTCTGTAGAGCTCATGGCAACAGTTGCATTGATCTGAACTGATAATCCTCTAACATCAGAAAGGCATAAAACAAGATTATTTGTTCAAAACAACTGCTTAATTGATTAGAAAATAAGGCAACCTGCACACTCCTCCAAGTATCAGACACACACTCCGCAGATCCGCGGGAGAACACTCGACCCGGGGCCAGAAAGCGCTTTCCTCAGGACGTGCAAACCGAGGACGAATGCGGTTTGTAGTTTCTCCTTCATTAATACAACACGCCTGCAGTACGTTCAATTACAGAAGTGTGCAGAAGATGTTGTAAGTTTAAAGATTTAAACAGCTTACAAAAGTCGCCCCGGGTGTTTTAGTTGCCATCAGTTAATTCCTTTAATTTATGGATTTTTCTGTTGCTGTCTGTGAGAGGAAAAGCAGAAGTGGGTCAGATTCCCTGTGATGATCCGCACCGAGATTCGTTTGACAACTGACAGTGATATCCAGAAAACATCCTGTCAACTGATGATGATGATGATGAAGATGAAGAGTGTTTAATGTGCAAATAAAGCAGTGTTGGGTCCAAAAACACAAAGGCAACCTGGATTGTGTTCAGGAAAGTCTATGCACAGATTTTCCTGATACAGTTCCTTCATATAACAAAAAAGTTAGGTCTAATTTAGACCCATAGAAACAGCTTTTAATAAAGAATACACAAAGATGCATTTTAAAGTCCCCATGAAATCAAAATTGAAGTTTTTGGGCTTTTAATATGAAATTGATATTGTTATCTGTAAGCTTTCCACAACAAAGACAAAATTCACATGTAGAAGATATAAGCGTTTCTCACTTCCGCCAATAGGAATCAATGATTTTGATGACATCACTCTGCACTTCAACTTCTCATCAGATTTTCTGTCCAATCAAATGCTCTCTAGAACCTATAGCCCCCTACATTTTAAACAGACGCTGAACGCTGAAGCTGAGATTGCACGCTTGTTCACACATTTACTAGTGCACTATATAGAGGATAGAGAACGATCAGACAGTGCACTATATAGGGGATGGGGAACGATCAGACAGAGCACTATATAGAGGATAGAGAACGATCAGACAGTGCACTATATAGGGGATGGGGAACGATCAGACAGAGCACTATATAGAGGATAGAGAACGATCAGACAGTGCACTATATAGGGGATGGGGAACGATCAGACAGAGCACTATATAGAGGATAGAGAACGATCAGACAGTGCACTATATAGGGGATGGGGAACGATCAGACAGAGCACTATATAGAGGATAGAGAACGATCAGACAGTGCACTATATAGAGGATAGAGAACGATCAGACAGTGCACTATATAGGGGATGGGGAACGATCAGACAGTGCACTATATAGGGGATAGGGAACGATCAGACAGTGCACTATATAGGGGATGGGGAACGATCAGACAGTGCACTATATAGGGGATGGGGAACGATCAGACAGTGCACTATATAGGGGATGGGGAACGCTCAGACAGTGCTCTATATAGGGGATAGGGAACGATCAGACAGTGCACTATATAGAGGATAGAGAACGATCAGACAGTGCACTATATAGGGGATGGGGAACGATCAGACAGTGCACTATATAGGGGATGGGGAACGATCAGACAGTGCACTATATAGGGGATGGGGAACGCTCAGACAGTGCTCTATATAGGGGATAGGGAACGATCAGACAGTGCACTATATAGAGGATAGAGAACGATCAGACAGTGCACTATATAGGGGATGGGGAACGATCAGACAGAGCACTATATAGGGGGTAGAGAACGATCAAACAGTGCACTATATAGGGGATGGGGAACAATCAGCCAGTGCACTATATAGGGGATAGGGAACGATCAGACAGTGCACTATATAGGAGATAGGGAACGATCAGACAGTGCACTATATAGGGGATGGGGAACGATCAGACAGAGCACTATATAGGGGATAGGGAACGATCAGACAGTGCACTATATAGAGGATAGAGAACGATCAGACAGTGCACTATATAGGGGATGGGGAACGATCAGACAGAGCACTATATAGGGGGTAGAGAACAATCAAACAGTGCACTATATAGGGGATGGGGAACAATCAGCCAGTGCACTATATAGGGGATAGGGAACGATCAGACAGTGCACTATATAGGAGATAGGGAACGATCAGACAGTGCACTATATAGGGGATGGGGAACGATCAGACAGAGCACTATATAGGGGATAGGGAACGATCAGACAGTGCACTATATAGGGGATAGGGAACGATCAGACAGAGCACTATATAGGGGATAGGGAACGATCAGACAGAGCACTATATAGGGGATAGGGAACAATCAGACAGTGCACTATATAGGGGATAGGGAACGATCAGACAGAGCACTATATAGGAGATAGGGAACGATCAGACGGTGCACTATATAGGGGATGGGGAACGATCAGACGGTGCACTATATAGGGGATAGGGAACGATCAGACAGTGCACTATATAGGGGATAGGGAACGATCAGACAGTGCACTATATAGGAGATAGGGAACGATCAGACAGTGCACTATATAGGGGATGGGGAACGATCAGACAGTGCACTATATAGGGGATAGGGAACGATCAGACAGTGCACTATATAGGGGATAGGGAACGATCAGACAGTGCACTATATAGGAGATAGGGAACGATCAGACAGTGCACTATATAGGAGATAGGGAACGATCAGACAGTGCACTATATAGG
Organism: Pseudorasbora parva; assembly: GCF_024679245.1. Taxonomy (NCBI): domain Eukaryota; kingdom Metazoa; phylum Chordata; class Actinopteri; order Cypriniformes; family Gobionidae; genus Pseudorasbora; species Pseudorasbora parva. The sequence continues at coordinate 43,367,117 of NC_090187.1, forward strand.
GGATAAGGAACGATCAGACAGTGAACTATATAGGGGATAGGGAACAATTAGACAGTGCACTATATAGGGGATATGGAACGATCAGACAGTGCACTATATAGGGGATAGGGAACGATCAGGCAGTGCACTATATAGGGGATTGGGAACGATTAGACAGCGCACTATATAGGGGATGGGGAACGATCAGACAGTGCACTATATAGGGGATAGGGAACAATTAGACAGTGCACTATATAGGGGATGGGGAACGATCCTACAGTGCACTATATAGGGGATGGGGAACGATCAGACAGTGCACTATATAGGGGATAGGGAACGATCAGACAGTGCACTATATAGGGGACAGGGAACGATCAGACAGTGCACTATATAGGGGGTAGAGAACGATCAGACAGTGCACTATATAGGGGATAGGGAACGATCAGACAGAGCACTATATAGGGGATGGGGAACGATCAGACAGTGCACTATATAGGGTAGAGGGAACGATCAGACAGTGCACTATATAGGGTATAGGGAACGATCAGACAGTGCACTATATAGGGGACAGGGAACGATCAGACAGTGCACTATATAGGGTATAGGGAATGATCAGACAGTGCACTATATCGGGTATAGGGAACGATCAGACAGTGCACTATATAGGGGACAGGGAACGATCAGACAGTGCACTATATAGGGGATAGGGAATGATTCAGCCAGTGCACTGTGTAGGGAATAATTGTAAGCTTGTCCTTTAACTTAAATGTGAAGATTAGAAATATTATTGGTTTTTACACCATGATCTGGTCTGAGATTTGCTTGATGTCTATGCATCTGGCAAGTGCTTTTATCCAAAGTGACTTTACAGTGTTTTCAAGCTTTTATTTCTGAAATACATTTTTATGAAGTTATCTGAAAACAGAATGAACCTCTTTGGTTCTTGCTGAAGCTCAAACTTGATAATAATAAAAATAATAATAATAATAGCCCTCAAAGGATCAAAAAGGTCTTCATTTGTGGTCTTAAGATAAACGAAAGTCTTGGGTTTGGAACGACATGAGTTATTAATGGAAGAAAGCATTTTTGGGTGAACTATCTCTTTAAATGTCAATCTAATTCAAATTTCAGTTCAACTTATGATGTGTTGTGGCCAATTCAAAGGCACTCTTATGAATTGTTAGGGAGACAAAAAGAAATTTTCACATTTATGCCGTTGTGTATTATACATTTTGTCTGGTACTTTGAGTTGTTCCTCAGTGAATGTTTCTGTCATGAGAACATCAGAAACGCTTCTTGTGCTCATCGTTGTGCATCTGTCTTTGATGAATCCATCGCTCTGGGCGACTGCAGTGCGCCTATAAAAGCAATAAAAGCCAACAATGGCTTTTCAAAAATTAACGCAGCATCTCCATATTGATGAGGAAACATATCCAATCTTTGCTTTTGCCTTTCTTTAAATGTCACTGTGATGGATGCCATATTTTCAGCATGCCATAATCAACTGTTTTTTGATATTTTGAATAATGCGGCTTTTGAATTATAGCCAGCAAAAGGAATAATCACTCAAATATGGGAATGCACATGGTGGGGGTATGTAAATGAGCGTGTATGCATTAATGCATGACCCTATAAGAATAACAATCACGCCTTCCGGCACTAAAGCAGGTGTCGTTAATAGTCACGCCGGAAGCGCTGCGCCCAAACCCACTGCCTCCTCGCTGGTCTATTTTCAGCCCTGCATTTCAACGTCTCTTGTTATTATTTTACGGTTATCTGAGCCCATTCAATGGCCTTCATGTTCTGCTGTGTGCCACGGTGAAATGGGTTTCATGGACGTCGTCTATATTTGTATGTCTCTATGAGAGAAAATAGGCATGCGTTGTACATCTGCATGCGTGAGTTTATTGAGCAGGTATTTCCAGCTCTTATTATTGCTGAGACAGATGCGGCCCATTACTACACAGACTTTTTAATTATGCACAAACAAGTGCTCCAGGACTACAGGGTGTGGAGGAAATGCATTTTATTTTATCATTACAAGACTTTTATATCAGGAAGTCGCTTTTCAAATAATCATCATGCCATTTTGTGAAATATAGCATGCATGCATATACACATACACACACACACACACACACACACACACACACACACACACACACACACACACACACAGACACACACACACACACACACACACACACACACACACACACACACACACACACACACACACACACACACACACACACACACACACACACACACACAGCTCCCCCCAGTGGACATTGTCTCTGAGTGTGCTGTATTGGAGGGAAAACTAAATTATTTGAAAATAAAGTAACTTCTTGTTTCTGTGGATTTTTCTACAATCTTACACTAATTATGGAATCCCATTAACACCACATAGAGAAAAAACATTTGAAATTACAAATAAGTCAAAATTATGACGTGTCATATTGATCAGATATAAAATTAATAATTATGACATAAAAAGTCCTATTTATGAGATAAAAAGTGATGTTATGAAATAAAAAAACTGACATAGTACATCGAAATTATGATAAAAAAATTACATTTATGGGATAAAAAGTGAAAATTATGACAAACGTCGACAAACTAGGTTATATTTAAGAAATTATGGCAAAAAAGTCAAAATTATGAGGCAATTTGTCAGAATTTTGACTTTGACAATTAACAATTTGACTTTTTATGTCATAATTATGATTTACCAAAGCATTTGCTCTTATGTGGTGTAAATGGGTTTCCATAAGGCAAAAAATAAAATAAAAATCAGCACATGAACTTCACAAACAGTATTCAGAACAAAAGGTGTACATGGTGGAGGAAATGTTTCAGTTTATATCAGTTTATTGATTCATCAGCATGATCTGTCAATCAAATATCAGATCGGTACTGCTTAATTTCCCTCTCTCTCTCTGTCTGTGGGCGTGTCTTTGATAACTGCTGTCTGATTGGCTGCTCAGGAGTTCCTCATTCCTCTGGACGGAGTATTAATGTAGTGCTGTGAGGGAGATCCATTTATCCTGACCCACGGGATGATGGGAAGGTTTAGGCCCCCCACAGCAACCTGTCATAGAGACTGATGGAGAGAGCGGAGGAAACCTCAAACCTCCCATAGAGAGAGAGAGAGAGAGAGAGAGAGAGAGAGAGAGAGAGAGAGAGAGAGAGAGAGAGAGAGAGAGAGACCCATTGCAGACACCCAAATACGCCCACTAACAAAGTACCAATATAAACTACAATATCTCTCTCATTCTCTGTGAATTCAACAACTACAGGGCTGTTGTTGAATACTTGAATCTGATTGGATGACGCCCGTTCTAAGGAGTGCATTTATTTTCAAGGAAAGGCACAGCTAAAGTAGTTCCAGCAGGAACGCATTACAGTTCCATATCACTCCGCCAAAAGATTTGAGTTATTCCTTATAGCCGACAACAGCAAAAGAACCAAAACACAGTAAACAATACTGTACTTAAGTACACTTTTTGAGTACTTTACTTGAGTATTGTTTTTTTCTGGAAACTTATGACTAACTTCACTAGATTTGAAAGGCAAATGTCATACTTTTTACTCCACTACATTTCTATCAAGGTCCTCAAAGTCAAAAGTCGTTTCTAAAGCCTTTTTTCTTTTCTTTTTTCAGACAGCCTATCAGTAATGACTCTTATATGACTCTTATCATGTGAAGTTTTCCAACCTTTTTTGAACACTCAGTTTATAGCGAAATGGAAGAAGAAAATTTGTGTCACCCATTGCCATAATTAGATTAAATTTTATTTGGCATACACTTGATGTATGTCTCATAAAATGTTAAAAATGTAAATGTTTGGGAGAAAGAGAAGAGTAAACCATTGGGAGAATATCAGATGTGTATAGGGTCTGTGCATTCACTTTCTTTAAAGTGACAGCGCTTTGTAAAGTGTTTAGTAACTTTTATACAAGTATTTAAATGAGTTTAAGTTAGTCGTATTCTAGCATGTCGGATGGAGCATCACTGACTGTCATAATGTGCATTTATACAATGCAACAATAATAAAATAATAATACATTGACATAAAAAAGGACATTTTCTTTAGATACTTAAATACTTTTAAAAGCAAATATTTCTGTACTTTAACTTAAGTATAATCTGTTTAATTACAACTTTCACTAGTTACGGAGTAATATTAACCAGTAGTACTTTTACTCAAGTAGAGTTGTGTACTTTGTCCACCTCTGGTAAACAATAGGATAAAACACACAAATCATTTCCATGTTTTATTCCCACAAAATTACGCTTAATTATGAACGAAATGCACATTCACACCATGCCGTAATTAATGATATTTCAACTTGTAAAAAGCGCTCAGGATTTCATAGAGCGAGGTCGTCTCGATATTACTGTAATTACAACATGACATGAACACAAGAAATAGGTGTCCTCGTCATCAGATTACCAGGAACAAAAATGTAACAAAAATATTAATGTGCACGAATAAATCATTTATAATAAACACAGCAATATTCCATAAGAAATAAGAATAGCCCATTTTGATTTCATGGTGAATTAACTGAACGCAAGTGAAGTAGATTTTCAGTGTGATTTCTCATGATGGATCTTGTGACATCCGATTAATACTACAGGTTAAAAGTCCACTTATAAACTCTTTTATATCAAAATCTGAGTCTGCTTCACTGTAATGTAATGAACCAGCTCAGATTCACACGCCAGCGCTGCCACCATGTGGCTGCTGTTCATCACTACACTTTCACACTTCAGTTACGTGTGACTTCAACATGAAGATAACAGTTGAGATGTTACAGTATGGGGGTATTATTGTAGCTTTATTCCAAACAAATATATTGTTATCCACAGATAAATGTAAAGCGATTACAAATCAATAGAATGAGATCCACAAATATATGCCGGAGTTTCCCAAAAATGAATTAGATTCACAAATAAATACAAGGACATTTGTGAATAACAAAAAAATCCACACATCCATATATTTTGATGTCACAAACACACTCTGCCTTGCATAAATTGCATTCATTTGTAAATCGCTTCCTCTGCATTTGTGGATCTCTTCTTGCACATTTGTGGATCCGAGCACAGCACGTGGCTTTTGAAGCATTTCTAGCATCTAGACTCACACAAATCCACAAATACGTAGACTCCACCCGTCCGTCTACTTAAGCCAATCAGATCATGGCCATATCGTGCTGACCAATCGTAGCATGTTCTCGCTCCAACCAATTACGTTTTGGCCAGTGCCGCTGAAAAACAGTTACGACCACTGATCTATATAAATCTATACATCTATAAAAATCTATATATCCATATAATCAGATAACGGCCGTATCGTGCGGACCATGCAGAGTCATAGAGCTCTCAATACTTCCAAACAACTCTGTGCTGGGATTAAATAGGATTAAGCAGGACAGACAGCATTTTCACTACAGGGAGTGCAGAATTATTAGGCAAGTTGTATTTTTGAGGATTAATTTTATTATTGAACAACAACCATGTTCTCAATGAACACAAAAAACTCATTAATATCAAAGCTGAATATTTTTGGAAGTTTTAGTTTTTAGTTTGAGCTATTTTAGGGGGATATCTGTGTGTGCAGGGGACTATTACTGTGCATAATTATTAGGCAACTTAACAAAAAACACATTTATACCCATTTTAATTATTTATTTTTACCAGTGAAACCAATATAACATCTCAACATTCACAAATATACATTTCTGACATTCAAAAACCAAACAAAAACAAATCAGTGACCAATATAGCCACCTTTCTTTGCAAGGACACTCAAAAGCCTGCCATCCATGGATTCTGTCAGTGTTTTGATCTGTTCACCATCAACATTGCGTGCAGCAGCAACCACAGCCTCCCAGACACTGTTCAGAGAGGTGGACTGTTTTCCCTCCTTGTAAATCGCACATTTGATGATGGATCACAGGTTCTCAATGGGGTTCAGATCAGGTGAACAAGGAGGCCATATCATTAGATTTTCTTCTTTTATACCCTTTCTTGCCAGCCACGCTGTGGAGTACTTGGACGCGTGTGATGGAGCATTGTCCTGCATGAAAATCATGTTTTTCTTGATGGATGCAGACTTCTTCCTGTACCACTGCTTGAAGAAGGTGTCTTCCAGAAACTGGCAGTAGGACTGGGAGTTGAGCTTGACTCCATCCTCAACCCGAAAAGGCCCCACAAGCTCATCTTTGATGATACCAGCCCAAACCAGTACTCCACCTCCACCTTGCTGGCGTCTGAGTCGGACTGGAGCTCTCTGCCCTTTACCAATCCAGCCACGGGCCCATCCATCTGGCCCATCAAGACTCACTCTCATTTCATCAGTCCATAAAACCTTAGAAAAATCAGTCTTGAGATATTTCTTGGCCCAGTCTTGACGTTTCAGCTTGTGTGTCTTGTTCAGTGGTGGTCGACTTTCTGCCTTTCTTACCTTGGCCATGTCTCTGAGTATTGCACACCTTGTGCTTTTGGGCACTCCAGTGATGTTGCAGCTCTGAAATCTGGCCAAACTGGTGGCAAGTGGCATCTTGGCAGCTGCACGCTTGACTTTTCTCAGTTCACGGGCAGTTATTTTGCGCCTTGGTTTTTCCACACGCTTCTTGCGACCCTGTTGACTATTTTGAATGAAACGCTCGATTGTTCGATGATCACGCTTCAGAAGCTTGGCTATTTTAAGACTGCTGCATCCCTCTGCAATATATCTCACTATTTTTGACTTTTCTGAGCCTGTCAAGTCCTTCTTTTGACCCATTTTGCCAAAGGAAAGGAAGTTGCCTAATAATTATGCACACCTGATATAGGGTGTTGATGTCATTAGACCACACCCCTTCTCATTACAGAGATGCACATCACCTAATCTGCTTAATTGGTAGTTGGCTTTCCAGCCTATACAGCTTGGAGTAAGACAACATGCATAACGAGGATGATGTGGTCAAAATACTAATTTGCCTAATAATTCTGCACTCCCTGTATAGAGTTATAGATGTATACAGTTATATAGATATATAGTTATAGATATATACAGTCTTGTTCAAAATAATAGCAGTACAATGTGACTAACCAGAATAATCAAGGTTTTTAGTATATTTTTTATTGCTACGTGGCAAACAAGTTACCAGTAGGTTCAGTAGATTCTCAGAAAACAAATGAGACCCAGCATTCATGATATGCACGCTCTTAAGGCTGTGCAATTGGGCAATTAGTTGAATTAGTTGAAAGGGGTGTGTTCAAAAAAATAGCAGTGTGGCATTCAATCACTGAGGTCATCAATTTTGTGAAGAAACAGGTGTGAATCAGGTGGCCCCTATTTAAGGATGAAGCCAACACTTGTTGAACATGCATTTGAAAGCTGAGGAAAATGGGTCGTTCAAGACATTGTTCAGAAGAACAGCGTACTTTGATTAAAAAGTTGATTAGAGAGGGGAAAACCTATAAAGAGGTGCAAAAAATGATAGGCTGTTCAGCTAAAATGATCTCCAATGCCTTAAAATGGAGAGCAAAACCAGAGAGACGTGGAAGAAAACGGAAGACAACCATCAAAATGGATAGAAGAATAACCAGAATGGCAAAGGCTCAGCCAATGATCACCTCCAGGATGATCAAAGACAGTCTGGAGTTACCTGTAAGTACTGTGACAGTTAGAAGACGTCTGTGTGAAGCTAATCTATTTTCAAGAATCCCCCGCAAAGTCCCTCTGTTAAAAAAAAGGCATGTGCAGAAGAGGTTACAATTTGCCAAAGAACACATCAACTGGCCTAAAGAGAAATGGAGGAACATTTTGTGGACTGATGAGAGTAAAATTGTTCTTTTTGGGTCCAAGGGCCACAGGCAGTTTGTGAGACGACCCCCAAACTCTGAATTCAAGCCACAGTACACAGTGAAGACAGTGAAGCATGGAGGTGCAAGCATCATGATATGGGCATGTTTCTCCTACTATGGTGTTGGGCCTATTTATCGCATACCAGGGATCATGGATCAGTTTGCATATGTTAAAATACTTGAAGAGGTCATGTTGCCCTATGCTGAAGAGGACATGCCCTTGAAACGGTTGTTTCAACAAGACAATGACCCAAAACACACTAGTAAACGGGCAAAGTCTTGGTTCCAAACCAACAAAATTAATGTTATGGAGTGGCCAGCCCAATCTCCAGACCTTAATCCAATTGAGAACTTGTGGGGTGATATCAAAAATGCTGTTTCTGAAGCAAAACCAAGAAATGTGAATGAATTGTGGAATGTTGTTAAAGAATCATGGAGTGGAATAACAGCTGAGAGGTGCCACAAGTTGGTTGACTCCATGCCACACAGATGTCAAGCAGTTTTAAAAAACTGTGGTCATACAACTAAATATTAGTTTAGTGATTCACAGGATTGCTAAATCCCAGAAAAAAAAAATGTTTGTACAAAATAGTTTTGAGTTTGTACAGTCAAAGGTAGACACTGCTATTTTTTTGAACACACCCCTTTCAACTAATTCAACTAATTGCCCAATTGCACAGCCTTAAGAGCGTGCATATCATGAATGCTGGGTCTCATTTGTTTTCTGAGAATCTACTGAACCTACTGGTAACTTGTTTGCCACGTAGCAATAAAAAATATACTAAAAACCTTGATTATTCTGGTTAGTCACATTGTACTGCTATTATTTTGAACAAGACTGTACAGTTATATAGATATATAGAGTTATAGATGTATACAGTTATATAGATATATAGTTATAGATATATAAAGTTATATAGTTATAGATGTATGCAGTTATATAGATATATAGAGTTATAGATGTATACAGTTACATAGATATATAGAGTTATAAATGTATACAGTTATATAGATATATAGAGTTATATAGATATATAGAGTTATAGATGTATACAGTTATATAGATATATAGAGTTATAGATATATACAGTTATATAGATATATAGAGTTATAGATGTATACAGTTATATAGATATATAGAGTTATAGATATATACAGTTATATAGATATATAGAGTTATAGATGTATACAGTTATATAGATATATAGAGTTATAGATATATACAGTTATATAGATATATAGAGTTATAGATGTATACAGTTATATAGATATATAGAGTTATAGATGTATGCAGTTATATAGATATATAGAGTTATAAATGTATACAGTTATATAGATATATAGAGTTATAGATATATACAGTTATAGATATATAGAGTTATATAGATATATAGAGTTATATAGATATATAGAGTTATAGATTCCCAAATAACAATTTCTTGGTTCCCAGAACGTTCTCTTTTAGGTTATAAAAATATAAACCAAAAATAACCTATAAGGAACATATTAACCTTCAGAAAACGTTCTGGGAACGTTCTCTCTAGGTTATAAAAAATATAAACCCAAAAAAGTACCTGCAAGGAAAATTTTATTAACCTCCAGATAACGTTTTGGGAAAGTTCTCTTAAGGCTTAAAAAAAATAAACCCCATAAATAACCTTCAAGGGACATTGTAATAACCTTCAGAAAAAGTTTTGGGAACGTTCTCTTTAGGTTGCAAAAATATATACCAAAAAAAAAAAAAAAAAAATCCTGCAGGGAACATTCTCTTTAGATAACGAAGAAGCAAGAGAACATTCTCAGAACGTCTTCACTATTTATTTATTAAATGATTAGCCTATATTTAGCTAGGCCGTTTTCAGCCGGTCCTTCCGTCAAAGCTCTGACATTCAGTCAGACGAAATAGCGTTACGCGAATGTCATCCTGGCATCATCAAATGTCTAAAAAATGGTTTAAGACGGAGAGTAAATATCCAATTAAATATATTCTCAGCTGACGGTGTTTACTGTGAACACTCGTTCGTATGCGAGACAGTGTCTGTGTCCTCAGGATCTGATGTGATTTACTCACAGATTCAACAAGATCATTTGAAGCAGCTGCTGTGAAATCACTCGGTAAAACCTCATCCAACATGATTTATAATGTCTCCACAGTGATTTACAGAGATGATTGACCTTTAAACAGCATGAATAGAACATTCATGTCACATGTCACGTAGTTAGCCTACTCAATGACAATGACGAAGAAAAAAATGGATGCGTCTTGAGTTTCCTGATTATAAAAGTAAAATTAGTGTGATATAAGATGAGTTAAAGGAAGGGTATGCAACTTTTACCGAGGTTAGCAAAAGCTTCAAAAGCATTACATCTAAAGCCAGCCTCCTTCAAAACGTACACAAAAGCATTATGCATTAAACTACTTCATGTCTCAAAGCACATAACGTTACAATAATAATGAACATGATAACAGCTCTGACCTGCACCACCTGACTGCTGCAGATTGACTTCGCGATGATAGTGTTGCCATCGAAAAGCATAAATTCGAGTCACTTCCACTCCATCTCTTCCAAATGACAGTAGTTTGTTGTTGTTGTTTTGGCTCAGAGGGAACTGTAAAACATGGCTACTGTTTTTGTAGTGGATTCCCTATAAACAATGTCCACACATCGATATCCATTTCAAACACTTAATTAATTGTAGGCTATATCTTACAGAGTTTAAAAGCATGTGTATCTATGGTAAGACCCATGTTCCTTCCCTGTACCTTTCTGAGAACATAGGAAGTTTAAATATCACGTTACTACCCTACACCACTGGTGCACACTGCCATCTAGTGGTTGAACAATCATTACACTTGGCTCCTATAGTGACTGATGTCTAAGGGGCCGTTTACAAGACACCGTTTTGAACTAAAAACGGAACATTTTATGCATAAACCACTTAGACTAGTCTTAAAAGTAAGTCATCTAAATTTTTCTTTAAGACTGGTCCTAACTTTTTAAAATCAGTTACATAAAATGGTAGATCGGTCCAATTTGAATTAGAAAAGTATGACTGATTACATTTTGACTAATTGCTAGTTGGACTGTTACGATCCTCCTCTTTAGTCTAGGGGCAGGAAAGGAGGGTAACAAAGTTGCGGAGAGAGAATGAGAGAACTGCCATCTCCAGGTCCCAGGGCAGACACGCATGGCTCAATGATACCAGTTTCAAAATAACAAGACTTATTAAATTAACAATGAGCATTAACAAACAGGACTTCAGGAGGGGAGATGCCAAAACAACAAACACAACAGTCTTACTAAAGATTAAGGATAACTTGCCTACCAAAAAGGAATGAAAGAAAATACAGAAACAATTACCTAACTCCTTTACTACACCAAAAACAGGAGAAAAGGTGGGTCTTAAAGCAAAAGGCGTCCACCTCCCTACAGTGAGAAAATTAAGAAAACAAAAGTAGAATGCTGATGTTCACAGATAGCTCACATTAATTTACACTGCTCAGATTGAGTTAAGGTTTAGGAGTGCAAACATTAGCTGCAACACATAACAGCGCACCTTGCTATTGGTTATACACAACTTAGCTGAGACACTTCACAGCTCTTTACCTGACACTACAGGCAAAACACTATACACCATATAAGCACACAACAGCACTGGGACCAGAAGATAGTAGTCTCTCCTGCAGAAGAAAAACCTCAGTCTCTCTCCGCAACTTTGTTACCCTCCTTTCCTGCCCCTAGACTAGAAAGGAGGATCGTAACAAGTGGGGGCTCATCCGGGATCCTTTGTTCTCCACTCAGCGATCTGGAACAGGATTCAGGTGGCACTCATGAGCCTGTCAAGCAGACAGTAGGAGGAGCAAGAGCAACAGAACACAAAAGCACAGAAAACAGAATCCACACAAATTAAGAAAATAAAATAAATCCCTACGTCCCTATGGGCGTAACATGGACAAATTAGTGCTTAAGACACAGTCTTAACATAGTGGCTAAGTTTATGCAACTAGCCCCAGATTAATTATATAATAGGCTAAATTATTTAAAAGGTATAAGTATTTTTAAAAATTTCATTATAACTTTTGAGCACAAGGTGGTGCTGCCCCCTAAATTCTTGAGTACCTTCAGGTCATGGTGGCGTAGACGCATACGCAGTTTTGAAATGAAGCAGCAATGTATTCGTAAAATAAATAATTATTTGACAAAATCCGAAATGGCCGATATGGGAAAATTGGGTGTCATCTGTCTTGGCATGATTCACAGAATCTAAATTGAACAGTTTTGTGATTTTTTTTGACGGTCTATGGATTTGACCAAAGTGATCAGAAGTTAGCAAAAATGTCAACTTTTCATATCTTGTGACCACTAGGTGGCACTGCACCGGAACTGTGCAGGTCGCCTCAGGTCATGGTTGGCATATGGTCAGAAAAAGCGCTGCAGAGATGTCCTCTGAGACCCAGTAACAGACTTTTGTCCACTGTAGTGGACACTATATTTCAGTGAGTTTCAGTGACATCATACACGTCACAATTTTGAGTCAGGATGTCCTTTACAGAGCACATTCAGGGCTTTGCACAGATACCAAATGTTTAGAGGTTTCACAAGGACAACAACAACTTCTTGGTCTTTAAAATGGCTGACATTAATGTTTAGCACTCTTATAAAAATATGATAATATTTTGTAATTATAATTTAAATATGATTAATTTTCAAATTGTTGGTTATAAATCAACATCTCTGGAAAATGTTATGGGGTTTCTAATTAAAATGTGACTTTTTGTTAGAAAACAGGGCATTGATTTGATAAATGTCCACTGTAGAGGACACCGGGACTTAAATCATGTTTATCAGGCATTTTGGAGACACAACAAGTGAACAGGGAAACAAAATATATATCAATATTCCTATGAAATATTCCATATTATTATGAAAATGTTGCCAGTTATTACTCCCATTATTACACTTATTTTTCCATTGCATGTTGCACCAAGAACACAATAATATGCAAATTAGATGCAGTGTTTGTATTGAATGGGAAAGTACAACTATGGCCATTTTATCCACATATTGCATAAAGTAAGATGGTATATCAAAGCATTCAGTTATTTCTTTCATTACATAGTTCATAATCATCTTTAAACAAAGTTTGTTTTTTAAAAAAAAATCCTGAAACTTAAAAATGTATTCGTAAATTAAAAATAAATCCCATTGTTTTTGCCTATACATGCAATTTCATGTCATTACATTTGACCAAGTCCTAGTGTCAACTAGAGGACATATCATAACTTATGAATAAAGAATGAAACAATGTCCATTTGTTTCTTATGCTCTAAACAATGTATTGACATGAAAAAATAAAAAATTCGAAACCTTTTTTTTTCTTCTGCGTCCCAGGATAGCCTCACAAGCATTTTGGCGGGTCCTTTTTCAAATTCGTTTTCCATTCAACTTGAATTTGATAACATTTTGTCGACATGGTCTGTAGATGATCAGGTTCAATTGATGTGACAATCAGAGCAATGGCTTATAATGCAACCCAGTCAAAATGGCAGAAAGGAATCAAAGGAAACAGAATTTTGTTTCTAGCCCTTATGGTTTAGTACAGCTGGTGGCGCTAGAGGGACTGAGTTAGAGACTCCGAATTTGGTATGGTGATAGTTCAGCCTGTCGTCTATCTGTGTGCCAAATTTCATTTCATTTTTTTTTTTTTTTTTTTACCATACGGTTCTATAGGCTGCCAGAGACTTCCAGAGCGAAAGAAGAAATGGAATAATAATAATAGGAATGCCATTGGATACCTGTTGTGCATACATATAAATATATAAATATGTGCATTTGTTTAAGTCACATGGCTTTGTTTGCACATGGTTTGCAACACTTACAGCAGAATGATCCGTTTGATGCTCCTGATGTTTTCACAAAAACACATTAATGCCAAGACACATGAGAAAGACAAACACGGCCAAAGACAAAATGTTTATTCACTGTCAGTTCTGCGACCGCAGCTCTTCCTGAAACACTGGCAGTGTCAAATAAGGCAAGGGGCTTATAGATCAAATGGATTTGTACAGTTTTGCACCAACAACAGTTATACATTCACCAGTTACTGTATGTGTGATGTGATATATAGATATATAGATATATATACATATTCTTAAAGAAGTGTGAGGGACGCAGGTGACAGAAGAAACACTCACGGTTATAAAGCTGATTCAGTCTTTACTGTGAAACACACCATCTCACGTCTCCATATGACATAAATCTATTCTCTGTGATCTCTACTAAAATAAAATAAAATAAAAAATATATTATGCTCATCATATATAGCTCTTAAACTGTGTTTGCATTGGATAAATAAAATCTGTTCAGTTCTATAGTCATTTAATATGCTGTGTATGGAAATAAACTCACTTAGGTCACGTACAAGACATCAGCGTAGTGTTGGAAACACACACTCGCACACGCACACACACTCACGCATTCTTGTGTTAGTCTAATAAACATCATTTTTTAGGATCTAGTGCGCACACACGATCGTTTCATACACACTCAATAGACAGTCAGTGACTTCAGAGATGAATTTGCACAAAAGCATCGATAACATCTAAAGCCGTTTTACAAATACATAGAAAAATATAATCATCTGAATGCCCTTTTTACAATTATAGATTATAGATTTATCTGAAAATATCAGTATAGTTAGTGGTGGAGGATTGAGTGTGTTTGCTAAAGGGAAGAGAGTAATCTATATATATATATATATATACACACACTCACCTAAAGGATTATTAGGAACACACACTAATACTGTGTTTGACCCCCTTTCGCCTTCAGAACTGCCTTAATTCTCCGTGGCATTGATCATCAAGGTGCTGAAAGCATTCTTTAGAAATGTTGGCCCATATTGATAGGAGAGCATCTTGCAGTTGATGGAGATTTGCGGGATGCACATCCAGGGCACGAAGCTCCCGTTCCACCACATCCCAAAGATGCTCTAATGGGTTGAGATTTGGTGACTGTGGCGGCCATTTTAGTACAGTCAACTCATTGTCATGTTCAAGAAACCAATTTGAAATGATTCGAGCTTTGTGACATGGTGCATTATCCTGCTGGAAGTAGCCATCAGAGGATGGGGACATGGTGGTCATAAAGGGATGGACATGGTCAGAAACAATGCTCAGGTAGGCCGTGGCATTTAAACGATGCCCAATTGGCACTAAGGGGCCTAAAGTGTGCCAAGAAAACATCCCCCACACCATTACACCACCACCACCAGCCTGCACAGTGGTAACAAGGCATGATGGATCCATGTTCTCATTCTGTTTACGCCAAATTCTGACTCTACCATCTGAATGTCTCAACAGAAATCGAGACTCATCAGACCAGGCAACTTTTTCCAGTCCTTAACTGTCCAATTTTGGTGAGCTTGTGCAAATTGTCGCCTCTTTTTCCTATTTGTAGTGGAGATGAGTGGTACCCGGTGGGGTCTTCTGCTGTTGTAGCCCATCCGCCTCAAGGTTGTGTGTTGTGGCTTCACAAATGCTTTGCTGCATACCTCGGTTGTAACGAGTGGTTATTTCAGTCAAAGTTGCTCTTCTATCAGCTTGAATCAGTCGGCCCATTCTCCTCTGACCTCGAGCATCAACAAGGCATTTTCTCCCACAGGACTGCTGCATACTGGATGTGTTTCCCTTTTCACACCATTCTTTGTAAACCCTAGAAATGGTTGTGTGTGAAAATCCCAGTAACTGAGCAGATTGTGAAATACTCAGACCGGCCCGTCTGGCACCAACAACCATGCCACGCTCAAAATGACATCCTTTCCCATTCTGACATTCAGTTTGGAGTTCAGGAGATTGTCTTGACCAGGACCACACCCCTAAATGCATTGAAGCAACTGCTATGTGATTGGATGATTAGATAATTGCATTAATGAGAAATTGAACAGGCGTTCCTAATAATCTTTTAGGTGAGTGTATATATATATATATATAGTCAGAGAAAACCCTTGCTAAAAAATACCATGGTATATGATCATGTCAGATTGTACTATATCATTAGTATATTCATGTACTATAGTATTTATATGGTAGGGTATACTTCAAAATATAACTTCAAAAAACATGGTATTACTAGAGACGTACTAGGGTATTCTTCAAAAGAGCATGTAAATACCATGAATAGCACTCGTACATACTACTTACAAAAAAGTAGCATGTAAATTTATACATATGCTCTGCCATTGCAATATTCTTGGAAGTACCCTGAAAATGTTCTACCATGGTATATTTCAAAATACCATAGTATTGCTATGTGATACCTTGCCAAAATAGTAATACCATGGTATTTTTGTAAGAGGTGAAAGCTATAACAAAAGGATCATTTGACTCTCACAGATGTCGCCCTTTATAACATATAGTTTTCTGACCAATGTAGCGTAACAGGCGTGACACAACAAAGCAACACGTTTCTGTCCTAAACTGAGATATTTGGTCAATTACTTGGTTTCTACTTGTGATGCTGGATAGCCCCGCCCACAGTGACATCTCATTGGTCTAAAATCCCACCTCATTCAAGAGTTCAAAGGTTTGGGTTCAGTATGATTTGTAATGCTTTTGAACAGTCTCTTATGCTCTTTATCTGATCAAAAATAAAGTAAAATACAGAAATATTATCATGATTTAAAATAGCTGTTTTTTTGTGGATATATATTAAAGCATAATTTATTCCTGTGATCATTACTCCAGTCTTCAGTGGCACATGATCCTTCTGTAACATTGTAACGAAATCTCACTGACCCCAAACTTTTAAACGTTCTGTATATTAAACATTTGATATTCTGAGTTTTTTTTACACACTACATAAAATGTGTGCTGTCAGTTTGGCAGACGAGTTACTACTTGTCAAGAGAGTTTTCAGTGGCAAATAAAGAGCATGTTGTGTTATCACCAGCTGAATCTCCAAAGAAGATGAGCCTGTGTAAATGTGGATTAGTCGAATTAGTGTGTGAACAGATCCTAGCATCGATCGGATGATAGACTCAAGCTTCAGTAGAGGTCTTTGTAGGGTTTGGAGTAGTTAAACATCAGGTAGTCCATGTAGTAGAAGTCATACGCCCGCTGCCGCTCCGAAGCGTTCAGCTGGGAGAAATAATGCTGCGTGATCTGAGTGGAAGTTCTGGCCGCTTTGGGATTCCCGTCCTTGAACGAGGGGTACGTCAGGTTCTCCGGGGCCCCGATTTTCCGTAGAAGGAAGTTTGCGTCTTCTTCCAAGGTCTCGACCTTCCCGATGAAGTCGTAGTGCAGGTGGCAAGGGCTGCAAAGCTGGTTGGTTGCTTCCCAATGGATGTCCATTCCCACGGGACGGTGCACATCCAGGAGGTAGTGGATGAACTCCCGAAAAGTCACGCCGCTTCCCGTCTTCAAAGCCGCCTGTGATGCATTCACTCTGTACTTTGAGATGATGGGCTTCCCGAAAACGGGATGGTAGTAGGAATTGGGGCTCTCGAATTTGTCCCTGAACGCGGACACCAGCCGCTCCATGGGCTCGCGGACGAACAGCACTTTGGTGTACGTCTCCAAACGATTCGTTATGCCTTGCCGGTCGAAACTATCCAGGCGTTTTAGGTGATTGTCGTAATGGACGGATACGTGATTGATTTCCTGCGTGGAGTTGGCGACTCCTGCCAGCACCATTAAGACCCTTTTCCAGTTAGAGCATCCGGCTTTCGGCACCTCGCAGTACAGCAGTTTATGTCTGTCCTCCACGTAAATCCGCGAAACGTGATGAGGCGTTATCGTTCTAGAAATATTACTCCGATATTTCCCGCAGACCTCCCGTACGATCCGTCGCCGGGACTCCTGAACGTCAGACAGACGGCGCGAGATCTCAGAGTGCGATGAAGACGACGAGTTTGTGTTTGGTCGCTGCAACAGGCCGGTCTTTAAAAGCTTTCTGTGGCGTTTGGTGACCTGTGGGGAGCCCGGGTCATGCTCTCGGGACCCTGGTGTGGCGGCTTGGCGTTTCCACTGGGAATCTGGAAGCTGCATCGGTGAGATGGGGTCGACGTCGCCCTCCTCTGGCCGCTGGTGGAGGCTCGCGGAGACGCTGCCCACGACCTCACTGAACTGGGCGCACTGCTCCTTCAAACACAGATAAGACAAGCATATCAAGCAGACTGACATTAGAAGACATTCTGTTATATTTCACTCCAAAAGAACAGAAATCCCCCAAATTACCATTATTCATCATTATTTTAATGTAAAGGAAATTTACTTTAATTGCAACAAATCATTGTGTTCAGATAGTGCAGGGATCCCCAAACTGTTTTTGGGGACCCCTGAGATAGGATGATATAAATCACTATTTCAAAAATGAGAACCTAAAAAAACGCCTTTAAAGATTTTTTTCCGCACACACACACTTGTTTTTGTGAAATGTGGGGATAGGCGTAATGGTTTTTATACTGTACAAACCATAATTTCTATCCCCTTACACTGCCCCTGCCCCTAAATCTACCACACACACACTGCCCCTAAACCTACCCATCACAGGAAACATTCTGCATTTTTACTTTCTAATAAAAACTCCTCCTGTATGATTTATAAGCCTTTTGAAAAGTGGGGACATGGGTAATGAAATTACATATTTCACCCTCTCCTGTAATACCTGTGTCATACCCATGGCATTATACACATTTGAGCCCCCCCCCCACACACACACACACACATTCATTTCAAACACACACACACATTCATTTCAAATGGGCCTATTGTGTGCCTATTACTCTCTCTGTGTTTCTGAGCTCCTCCATCAGATGGCACCATTAAGCCGTCTCTGATCTGTGTCTCACTCAGCTCATCTGTGCTCTGTCTGTGACTCATTCTGAATATCTCTAATCCACTAATTGACGAGGATTTTGCCTTGATTCTCTACGTCACCTGATTTCCAAAAACACGTCGCCTGTGGCAAATATCAATTAAACTTCTTATTTGAATTCATTAAGGAGCAATGAAGTCAATGAATTGAATAATAATAAATCCAGTATTAACGAGGTGATTAGTTCGTTATGAAGTCAGGGTTCATTTGATTAGTGACGGTGGGTTACAGCCCAGCAATCTGCCCCTTCCCCTGGGACAATATGAGGACATGAGCGGAGAAGAGCAGAGATGAGGAGATGTTTAATACCATCGGAAGCGTTTCTACAGTTTATGGACACAGACATGATCTCACCTGTCTGGACTGAGTGGTGCCTCTGAACTTCACACCTGAAAGACAGACAGACAGACAGATTAGTGCACACAAAGACTAAACTTAAAGAATATAGACAATATGCATATGATTAAAAAAACATGCATATTTTAAAACTTAAAAATGCACCTCAAGTACATTCAGAACACTAAACCACATCTTAAGCGAACGGCCCCTGCGTGTGTGAGCGTACGCACACGTTTGTTTTTGTGATATATGGGGACATTCCATAGGCGTAATGGTTTTTATACTGTACAAACCGCATTTTCTATCCCCTTACACTGACCCTAAACCTACCCATCACACACACGCACACACACACGCACGCACGCACGCACGCACACACACACACACTGCCCCTAAACCTACCCATCACAGGAAATTCTGCATTTTTACTTTCTCATAAAAACTCCTCCTGTGTGATTTATAAGCCTTTTGAAAAGTGGGGCCATGGGTAATGTCCTCATATTTCACCCTCTCCTGTAATACCTGTGTCATACCCATGGCATTATACACATTTGTGTCCTCATATGTCACAAAAACATGCCCACACACACACACACACACACACACACACACACACACACACACACACACACACACAAAGGCCACACGCTGTGTCTTTCACATTTCATTTAAACAATCTCAAGCATTTCAAAGCGCTTATTCTGTAATTACAGAGTGAATGAGAAACATTCTCTAATTACAGCTTTCCACGTGTAATGTGACCAAGGAGGAGCGCGCACACATGCGGCATACATAAATATAAACATTACAATTCTTTTTTGCATCTTAAAGGCCCCATTTTTTAAATGTAAAGGTTTTGTGTTTTGGAGTTTCCTGCAATATGCTTACATGCATCCAAGGTGAAAAAACACATTTTCTCCTAACACATTGTAGCATCAGCTCTTTCTCACATTTTGTCTCTCTAAACCCCGCCTTTCTGAGAGCCTACTGTGCTCTGATTGGTCAGATGGTCCAGTCTGTTGTGATTGGTCTACTCTGCTCTGATTGGTCAGATGGTCTACTCTGCTGTGATTGGTCAGAATCTAAGCGCTCATTATCATATCTGAATCTCAGCTCTTGACACACAGTGATATGAACAGTAATGATGGTCTGGGTTTTACTGTATCAATCCCATCAAAGTGGATTTGCTTCGGCAGCAGAAAACAGCTTCACATGAACGACACCAACCAAACTCTTCCAGTCTCATAGACGACTACAGTGAGTGAGGGCGGAGCTAAGAGACGCTGAGCAGCCAATCAAGACCATTATGCAAATTAGTTACAGACCTATAGGTTCAAACAGAAGTGAGTCTGGAATTACCTACGACTTGTTTCAAGAAGTTCAGAATCGCTTCTTTCTTTTAAAAGGCAAAAAACTAAATTTATCTGCACTTTGATCTGTGAAACTTTGCAGAACTTTTAAACAGCTCCATTACACCGTAACATAAAAGGGAATATCCGAAAGAGCACAATAGAGGAACTTTCAAACATTTTATTAATGTTCCCCATTGATCAAAAAATATAAAATATTCTGCAGGTATTTTCACTTCAAAAGGTCCGAAATGACATCGTCATGTATTTGCTTTCAATTTTAAATGTCTGTGGAGGACCGATGTCATATGTGGTACCATTTGAAAGCTTAGAGTCTCTTCTTTCTGGAGATATGCATCACTTTGGCATTTGTTTTAGACAAAGTAATGTATTCACACTAAATTACTCTGGTGCCATTCCCGCCTGGATTTGGCCGACCCAAATTGAAAAGCCTCCCATACACACATACAGTGGTCTCTAGGTTCAAAATGTTGGTGTCATTTTACAGGAAACCCTTTAAAGTTACATAAAACACTGCTACAGTGATAAACATGTGAGTATATGTTGTGTAAGCTGTTATGACCCCCCCAAAAATTAGGCGCTTTTTGATTTTTTTATATAAATTAATTTTTGAAAGTGTGTAACTCAGGCCCTGTGTGCTCAAGGACCCTGCAGACACTTTGGGCTGCTTCCAGCATGTATAATTAATTTAAGGACACTGGGATATTGCATTTATATCACTGTATATGGTGGGGGGTGGGGGGGGTGGAGGGGGGTAACTCATTTGAATAAATCATGACACAGACCACCCCCCCCCCTTTCTGGAATTTAGTGGAAATAGTCTTCCTAAACTAGTTACACACTTTCAAAAATGAATTTATAACAAAAAAATAATCTAAAAGCGCCTACTTTTTGGGGGGTAATTACAGCTTAGACAACATATACTTACATGTTTATCACTTTTAGCAGTGTTTTATGTAACTCAAAATGGTTTCCTGTAAAATGACACCAACATTTTGAACCTAGACCACTGTATGTGTGTATGGGAGGCTTTTCAATTTGGGTAGGCCAAATCCAGGCGGAAATCCCCAAAAAAAGGTCTTGGAGTGCAAGAAACACTTATACATAATATACATTATATTACAGCATATACATGCAACACCACACAGGATCATACAAATGCTCCATTGATATGATCACCCGTCTTACAACAGAGCATGAATATTCATAATAAAACCTTTGTGTTTACTTCCAGAGCAACACGACTTTTGCTTCCCGAGTGTTTGGACATCAAACCGGAGTGAGTTATGGAGCGGACACAGAGCAGGGAGTTCTGGGATTTCGCCTGAAGCGTTTGTGTTCTTCCTCGCTCTGAGACGGCTTCATCAAAAGCATGCAAACTGATAAATATGCAACTGCATGCTAGCAAGAATTCACCAATATTCAACGATTTAACTTATTATTAGCAGTCTGTCACGGTTCATGGATTCCCTGTCTCACTCTTGGGTGCGTGTTGAATGTAGGTGAGGGCGGAGCCTGGGATTGGCTCATCACGCACCTGTGGCTGATCACCTGCACCAGCTGCAACTCATCACCTTCACCCTATTTAGTCTCTCTGTTTCTCTCTTGTCTTTGTCAGAGCGTTGTTGGATGTTTCCCCTTGTGTCTCCGTGTTGGTTGTCGTTTCCCCCTTCCGTGAAACGCTGGATCCCTTCCCGGATTACCTGTACCGACCTCCCGAGTCACAGCTGCTCACAGCCTGCCCGTGTCGCCAACAGAGCCTCTCTCACTGCTCTGTCTTATCCGGACTTCTTCAGTGTTCTGAGTTTTGACTTCTGTGACACTATCCGTCAAATAAACTAATTACTTGCTTTTGAATCCTGCCTCTGTGAATCCGTTACAGAACGCTCTGACCAACCATGGATTCAGCGAGTATCAACGCCCTACTGACCAGCAGCAACGAGAGACTGGACCAGCAGGAGGCGAACTTAACTGCCACAGGAAAGGCAGTACACACCTTGGTGGCACGGGTGGCCGAGCTGACCCAACAGATGCAACAACTCGTCGGTCCCACTGTGCCCGACCCACCGCCGATTCCCCACACACCATCCGCATCGCGGCAACCAGAACCACGTCTGCCTACCCCCGAGAGTTATGCCGGTGAGAGCAATTTTTGCAGAGCCTTCCTTACCAAGTGTTCCTTGTTTTTCGCTCTTCAACCGCAGACTTTCAGCACGGAGAGATCCAAGGTGGCATTCGTCCTCACCCTGCTCTCCGGACGAGCCGCACTTTGGGGAACGGCGGTGTGGGAGAATCAACATCCTTGCTGCTCCTCGTTCCAGACGCTGGCGGCGGAGATGAGAAGGGTGTTTGACCGAGCGGTGACCGGAAGAGAAGCGGCACGTCAACTCGCAGAGCTCCGTCAAGGTAACCGCTCGGTCTCGGATTATTCCATCGAGTTCCGCACCCTGGCCGCCGAGTGCAAGTGGAACGAGGAGGCACAGTGGGACATGTTCCTGCATGGGCTGGCTGACCGCATCCAGAAGGAGATCTTTACCATCGACCTTCCAGAGAAGATTGACGGTCTCATCGATATTGCGTTGAGGGTGGACGCTCGTCTGAGTCGGCTGAGGTCCAGGATGGAGCCTCAGTTTGGGAGCGTCGAATGCCCTCAGGCCAGCACTACGGATGCGGTCAGCCACACCTTCGACCCGGAGCCCATGCAGGTGGGTCGAGCTCGGCTCTCCCGGGAGGAGAAGGCGAGACGGAGATCCCGTGGTCTTTGCCTGTACTGCGGCGGGAACGGACACCTGCTAGACTCCTGCCCGGTAAAAGACCACGCCCGGCGGTAAAAGGAAGGCTACTGTCGGGCGGGATCTCCGTGGAAAAGACCTCATCCTCCACTCTCCTCCCGGTGAGATTGCTGTGGGCAGCTCAGGATTATTCCAGCCTTGCCCTTCTCGACTCGGGAGCGGAAGGTAACTTCATTGACTCTGCCCTGGTTCATAAACTCAACATACCCACCATTGCACTCAAGAACACCATTTCTGTCAACGCACTCAACGGACAAGTTCTCCCTGACATTTCATTCACCACTGAACCACTTACACTGATCACTTCCGGCAACCACACAGAACGCATTTCATTTTTCATCCTGGACTCCCCTTTGGCTCCCGTTGTCCTCGGTCACCCTTGGCTGGAGTTACACAATCCAAGGGTTGACTGGGGACAAAACTCTGTGTCTGCGTGGAGTGATAGATGTTATGAGTCTTGTTTGGTGTCTGCTTGTTCGTCTGTTTCTCGTTCTGTTTTTCAGAGTGAGACGGTGAATCTGTCTAACGTGCCTCCGGAGTACCTCGACCTGAAGGAAGTGTTCAGTAAGTCCCGAGCTGCTTCTCTCCCTCCGCATCGTCCCTATGACTGTGCTATAGATTTACTCCCAGGTAAGTCTCCGCCTAAGGGCAAACTATACTCTCTTTCTATTCCAGAGAGGGAGGCCATGGAGAAATATATTTCTGATTCTCTAGCCTCCAAATTCATCCGCCCTTCCTCTTCTCCAGCGGGGGCGGGGTTCTTCTTCGTGGGGAAGAAGGATGGTTCTCTGCGACCTTGCATTGATTACCGAGGGCTGAATAACATCACGGTAAAGAATACCTATCCTTTGCCGTTGATGTCTTCAGCTTTCGAGAGGTTACAGGGAGCATCCGTCTTCACGAAGTTGGACTTACGTAACGCTTATCATTTGGTTCGCATCAGGGAGGGGGATGAATGGAAAACCGCATTTAACACCCCCAGGGGGCATTTTGAATACTTGGTCATGCCTTTCGGCCTTTCCAACTCCCCAGCGGTTTTCCAGGCACTCGTCAATGATGTGTTGAGAGACATGGTCGACCAATTCATATATGTCTACCTGGATGACATTTTGATTTTTTCTTCGTCTCTCCAGGAACATGTTCGACACGTCAGACGAGTGCTTCAGAGGTTGCTAGAGAATGGGCTTTTTGTCAAGGCGGAGAAATGCGCTTTTCATGCACAGTCTGTTCCTTTTTTAGGGTACATCGTGTCATCGGAGGGAATGCGCATGGATCCCGACAAGGTTAAGGCTGTGATGGATTGGCCAAGTCCAGATTCCCGTAAGGCCCTACAGAGGTTTCTGGGGTTCGCCAATTTCTATCGGCGTTTTATTCGCAATTTCAGCCAACTAGCCGCACCTCTGACTGCCTTGACCTCTCCCCGAATGACGTTCAGGTGGTCCGATACAGCCGAGGCTGTATTCGCCAAACTGAAAAGCCGCTTTGTTTCGGCTCCCATCTTAGTCGCCCCTGATCCCACACGTCAGTTCGTGGTAGAGGTCGACGCGTCAGAGGTGGGGGTAGGAGCGGTTCTTTCACAGCGCTCTCCCTCAGATGACAAGATGCACCCGTGCGCGTTTTTCTCCCATCGTCTTTCTCCTGCCGAACGCAATTATGACATTGGTAACAGAGAGTTGTTGGCTGTCAAGTTAGCGTTGGAGGAGTGGCGTCATTGGCTTGAAGGGTCGGGGGTACCTTTTATTGTATGGACGGATCATAAGAACCTTGAATATATTAGATCTGCTAAAAGACTCAACTCCAGGCAGGCTCGGTGGGCACTTTTTTTCGGACGTTTTGACTTTGTTCTCTCGTACCCCCCCGGGTCTAAAAACATCAAACCCGACTCTTTATCTCGTATTTTTGATGCTTCCGAACGCCCGGTTACTCCCGAGTGTATTTTGCCAGAGAAGATAGTTATCTCTACACTCACATGGGAGATCGAATCGAAGGTCAAAGTGGCCTTAGAAGGGGTAACGCCCCCGCCCGGCGGCCCACCGAGTTGTTTGTTCGTTCCGGAGGGGTTAAGATCCGAGGTCCTCAAATGGGGTCACTGCTCCAACATTGCCTGTCATCCAGGGGTAAACCGCACTTGCAGTTTAATAAAGCAACGATTTTGGTGGCCACTTATGGCTCGCGACGTTCGCAGTTTTGTTTTGGCTTGCTCGGTCTGTGCGGTTGGTAAGACATCTAACCAACCTCCCCAGGGGTTACTTCAGCCGCTGTCTGTTCCTTCGAGACCCTGGTCCCACATCGCTCTAGATTTTGTTACCGCCCTCCCGCCCTCCCAGGGCAAGACGGTCGTTTTGACCGTCGTGGACCGATTCTCGAAGGCAGCACATTTCATTCCCTTGCCCAAATTACCCTCAGCCAAGGAGACAGCGGTATCTGTAGTAGATCACGTCTTTCGGTTACATGGCCTCCCGATGGACGTGGTCTCCGACAGAGGTTCCCAATTTGTGTCCAAATTTTGGCAGGAGTTTTGTAAATTACTAGGAGCCACGGTTAGTCTGTCTTCGGGTTATCACCCCCAAAGCAACGGTCAGACCGAGAGAGCCAATCAGGATCTGGAGAGAGTGTTGCGATGTTTGGTATCCAAGAATCCTTCATCCTGGAGCCAGCAACTCTCTATGGTTGAGTACGCTCATAACTCGTTACCAGTATCATCTACGGGCCTTTCGCCATTTGAGTGTAGTGTAGGTTACCAGCCACCTATTTTTCCTAGTCTGGATTCCGAGGTCGCGGTCCCCTCTGTTCACGCCTTTATCCAGAGGTGTCATCGCACATGGACCAGAGCCCGTGAGACTCTGCTCCAGGTGGGAGCGCGCACCAAGGCTAAAGCCGATCGCCACCGGTCTAAGCCTCCCGTTTACGTCGTCGGTCAAAAAGTGTGGCTTTCTACCAAGAACATTCCTCTCCGCTCCGTATCTAATAAACTTGCTCCCAAATTTATCGGCCCGTTCACTGTCACCAAGATCATTAGTCCGGTGACAGTCCGCCTCAAACTCCCTCCGGCGTACAGGAGGATTCATCCCGCCTTCCATGTATCCAAAATCAAACCTGTTTTTCACTCCCACCTTAATCCGCCAGTCCCGGTTCCCCCACCGCCGCGACTCGTAGATGGGGAACCAACTTATTCGGTTAATCGCATTCTGGATTCTAGACGGAGGGGACGCGGTTTCCAGTACTTGGTGGACTGGGAAGGTTACGGTCCGGAGGAGAGAAGTTGGGTTCCTGCTAGGGACATTCTGGATCACTCCCTTATTGATGATTACAATCAACAGGTAAGGTCGGCTGGGAGCGTCAGGGGACGCTCCTAGGGGGAGGGGTACTGTCACGGTTCATGGATTCCCTGTCTCACTCTTGGGTGCGTGTTGAATGTAGGTGAGGGCGGAGCCTGGGATTGGCTCATCACGCACCTGTGGCTGATCACCTGCACCAGCTGCAACTCATCACCTTCACCCTATTTAGTCTCTCTGTTTCTCTCTTGTCTTTGTCAGAGCGTTGTTGGATGTTTCCCCTTGTGTCTCCGTGTTGGTTGTCGTTTCCCCCTTCCGTGAAACGCTGGATCCCTTCCCGGATTACCTGTACCGACCTCCCGAGTCACAGCTGCTCACAGCCTGCCCGTGTCGCCAACAGAGCCTCTCTCACTGCTCTGTCTTATCCGGACTTCTTCAGTGTTCTGAGTTTTGACTTCTGTGACACTATCCGTCAAATAAACTAATTACTTGCTTTTGAATCCTGCCTCTGTGAATCCGTTACACAGTCAGAACCAGAGTTTTACTAAATATTATGAGAAAGAAATATAAAAAATACACCGCCGGTCAAAAACGTGGAATAATATATATTTTTAGTCATTTCAAGAAGTCTCTTCTGCTCACCAAGGCTACATTTATTTGATCAAACATACAGTAAAAATTGTGAAATATTCCTGAAATATTCCTATTTATTCCAGTGATCAAAGCTGAATTTATCATCATTACTCCAGTCTTCAGTTTGATGATCAACAAATATATTTTGTACATATTTTGTTTTTAGGATTCTTGGATAATTAGAAAGTTCTAAAGAACATATTTTGTTTGAAATATAATCTTTAGCAGCATTATAAATGTATTTACTGACACTTCTGATCAATTTAAATCAACCTTGCCGAATAAATGTATTACTTTCTTCTTCTTTTTCTTCTTCTTCTTCTTGATCATCAGATCCTCATCTGAGAATGATTAGTGAAGGATCATGTGACTCTGAAGACTGGAGTAATGATGATAAATTCAGCTTTGATTATGGGAATAAATTCACTTTATTTTACATCGTAATAAATTTCAGATTTTTACTGTATTTTTGATCAAATAAATGTGGCCTCTGGTGAGCAGAAGAGACTTCTTTCAAAAACAATTATTCCAAACATTTGAATATTAATACACAATTCCTTGTTGTCTTTAAAAAGATATGATAAAGTTGGAAATGGGGAAAACGTGGATTTGGAGCGATTATAAAAGGCTTTGGACGAAAAACAGCAGTGTAAAATTCTTACAGGTTACAAACCAAGTTGGTAAGATGTTCTCAGGTTGAACGTGAGCGTAATGCTTTATGATTGAACAGAAGCTCGGGATGTCTGAAAGCTCCTGCTGTATGTTACAACAAATGTTCCTGTCAGAAGTGAGCCACGGGTTAAATAAATTACACCGCGCAGACAAACTTATATACAGAGCTGCTAATCGGCAAGCTATGATGCGGTTCACTTTATTTAAGTAACTCTTCTTGATTTAACACCATTATATGAGGTTTCTGGTGTAAATGTAATTGATTCATGTTGAACTGACTTAAAACCGTCACTCTTTGACATAACTTGATGTGTTTATTTTCAGATAACATGATTCAATCAAGTAACCCAATCAAACAGGACTTTCACTTCCCATCATGCTTTGCAAATGGGCTGAATTTGGAGAGTAAATGTTTAACTAAAGTGCTATTTTATGCATTTCTAACAAGATGAGAAAATGGAGAGACTTTTTAATGTTTAATGTTTTGTTATGTTGGTATTTAAAAGTGTGTGTTATGTTCGTGTTTTTGGACGTTACCATTGTGGTGAAGTGTAGAGCGTGTGCTCGGGGTAAGGATCTGATAATAACTATTAAAGTTGATTTAATAATAAAAAACTACTTTGGGCAGGCCATGGATGTAACAAAACCATCTAGCCAATACAATCTTGTAATGTAAAAGGTTTTGTAAATGTTGTAAAAAAAAAAGAAAAAAGAAAAAGCATTTCACTAAATAAAAAGAATCAAACTGGATCACTTGTTTTGTTTTTTTATATTCATTTCAGAGTAATCAAACGTAATAGTTTTGGACAAAATTAAGAATGTTAACCTGATTTAACTAAATGGATTACCTTTACGTAAAAAAATATGTTTACCGAAATAAACAATGTTAATTAAATTCAACACCACCTAATAACGTGGAACCTGTAGATATAAAAAAATGAAGTAAATCCAACGTATCATTTTTTTGAGTGTAGATTCAAATGCAAAAGAACTCTTGACCTTGACATGCATCTTCTCTAAATGACTGAAGACATGCTGAAGAAACAGAGGGAGTACATACGCACACCTGACAGAAAGAGAGAGAGAGAGAGAGAGAGAGAGAGAGAGAGAGAGAGAGAGAGAGAGAGAGAGAGAGAGAGCGCTTAAAAACCTCCTGTCAGTTCCCATGCACGCTGGGAAGGGTGATGTGCTTGATTTACACCGGAGATCTTCATTTCTCCTGACTGAAGGGCAGAGATTTTAACCTCGTTTCACAGCATTACTAATACTCATGCATATTATGTTAAGTAGTCAAATGCGATCTAAACCAGATCGCTACGTTTTCGAAGCTGTTTGCATGTGCAAAACCAACACAATCTCATGGTAACGCGTATCAATAGTACAAGTGTGAAATATCGTAGAATGGATACGCAAAAATTAGTTTTTCGCGTGCATATGATACGGTCTTTGGTAGGATTAGGGTGGTGGTGGTGGTGGTGGGGGGGGGGGGGGGGGGTCATACGTATAATACGTTGCTATGCATTTGCAATGTATTTTTTGTTACTTGGTAGTCCCAATGAAATGCATACATCTGATAATTTGCAATGAGACAGCATAACTTCCTCAACAATATGCAACATTTTAGGCAATTAAAGTGAGTTAGGGGTTTGCTCTAAACCCAGACACGATGCATGAGCAATATTTATAGTCGTGCTTGGTTTAGCAAAGAGCCAAGCCTAAACCTACCCATCACCATCACCATCACCATCACCATCACACACACACACAGAGAGAGAGAGAGAGAGAGAGAGAGAGAGAGAGAGAGAGAGAGAGAGAGAGAGAGAGAGAGCTGTAGGCTCTGTGTTTCCAGGAATACTTTATTATTATACCTGCACTCATCTCTCTCTCTCTCTCTCTCTCTCTCTCTCTCTCTCTCTCTCTCTCTCTCTCTCTCTCTCTCTCCTCTCTCTCTCTCTCTCTCTCTCCTCTCTCTCTCTCTCTCTCTCTCTCTCTCTCTCTCTCTCTCTCTCTCTGTATGTGTGTGTGTGTGTGTACGCTGCAGGCCTGTGCCATTGTAAAATTGTAAACCGCACTGAGAATGCCTTTTAAATTCCAATTCAATTCATGGATTAGCACTGCAATCAAAATGAGGGGAACAAATAGGATGCATAATTTGAATTTAAGGAAGCAGAATTAAAATGAAATGAAATGAATAACAGATCAAGTGTAAAATGAAATAATAAATCGCACTGTTCAGTATGAGTTACCCATAAACCTCTAATAATTTAATGTCCATTTTTAAAAATGTGAAACACTGCTTAAAATATACTATTAAAATATCAAAATACATAATAAAATAACACACACACACACACACACACACACACACACACACACACACACACACACACACACACACACACACACACACACACACACACACACACACACACACACACACACACACACACACACACACACACACACACACACACACACACACACACACACACACACACACACACACACACACACACTGCCCCTGCCCCTAAACCTACCCATCACAGGAAACATGCATTTAAAAAAACAAAAAAACATCTATTAAATATGAAATGTTGGATTAAAAATCTAAAGTGTGTGTGTGATGTCCTAGAAGAGCAGAGATGTTTCCCTCTGGATCTCAGAGTGCTAATGACAGCAGGTGACCAGCGGCCCCAGAGGACACGGCCGAACACTGCGCCGCCCGTCTGACTGACGCACGGAGACCGAAATAACCCTCTGTGCCGTCAGGTGAATCTCTGTCTCTGTCTGTGGAGTCTGTGATTCTGTGGCATTTCCCAAAGGGCTGATACACCAACTCAAGCAAGTGCCGAGAATAAAAACACTGGAAAATTACAGCCTCATAAAAATAGCACAACAATGACCTACAGCAAGAGAGCGAGTAATGACAGTGTGTTTGATCAATAGTGACGGGCCGACTGCAGCACACACTCCCTGTCTGACCAACTCTGATCACATAGAGCTGTGTAACCTTTAGAATAATCACACCCTCTCATTCTGTCACTTCCATCCTTTGTGCCAAACCCTACCACTGTCTACTGTCTGCACAGACAACTACTAACACAGCACACTGACCACCACTGAATCTTTTATGCAACTCATCTGGGACCCGCTACATAGGCAAACAACTAACATAAAGTACATGAAAGGCTTGAGTCACAACTGAATGCAGTAATTAGTATACTCAATGCAATACTCAATGCAGTACTCAATGCAATACTCCATGCAATACTCAAATCAATACTCAATGCAGTACTCAATGCAGTACTCAATGCAGTACTCAAATCAATACTCAATGCAATACTCAATGCAGTACTCAATGCAATACTCAATGCAGTACTCAATGCAGTACTCAATGCAGTACTCAATGCAATACTCAATGCAGTACTCAATGCAGTACTCAATGCAGTACTCAATGCAATACTCAATGCAGTACTCAATGCAGTACTCAATGCAATACTCAATGCAGTACTCAATGCAATACTCAATGCAGTACTCAATGCAATGCTCAATGCAGTACTCAATACAATGCTCAATGCAGTACTCAATGCAATGCTCAATGCTGTACTAAATGCAATACTCAATGCAGTACTCAATGCAATGCTCAATTTAGTACTCAATGCAGTACTCAATGCAGTACTCAATGCAATACTCAATGCAGTACTCAATGCAATACTCAAGCAGTACTCAATGCAACACTCAATGCACTACTCAATGGAATACTCAATGCAATACTAAATGCAGTACTCAATGCAGTACTCAATGCAGTACTCGATGCAGTACTCGATGCAGTACTCGATGCAGTACTCGATGCAGTACTCAATGCAGTACTCAATGCAGTACTCAATGCAATACTCAATGCAGTACTTAATGCAATACTCAATGCAGTACTCAATGCAATACTCAATGCAGTACTCAATGCAGTACTCAATGCAGTACTCAATGCAGTACTCAATGCAATACTCGATGCAATACTCAATGCAATACTCGATGCAGTACTCAATGCAATACTCAATGCAGTACTCAATGCAGTACTCAAAGCAGTACTCGATGCAATACTCGATGCAATACTCGATGCAATACTCAATGCAGTGCTCAATGCAGTACTCAATGCAGTACTCAGTGCAATACTCAATGCAGTACTCAATGCAATACTCAATGCAGTACTCAAAGCAGTACTCAATGCAATACTCAATGCAGTACTCAATGCAGTACTCAATGCAGTACTCAATGCAGTACTCAATGCAATACTCGATGCAATACTCAATGCAATACTCGATGCAATACTCAATGCAATACTCAATGCAGTACTCAATGCAGTACTCAATGTAATACTCAATGCAATACTCGATGCAATACTCAATGCAATACTCAATGCAGTACTCAATGCAGTACTCAATGTAATACTCAATGCAGTACTCAATGCAGTACTCAATGCAGTACTCAATGCAATACTCAATGCAATACTCAATGCAGTACTCAATGTAATACTCAATGCAATACTCAATGCAGTACTCAATGCAGTACTCAATGCAGTACTCAATGCAGTACTTAATGCAATACTCAATGCAATGCTCAATGCAGTACTCAATGCAATACTCAATGCAATACTCAATGCAGTACTCAATGCAGGACTCAATACGCTGCTGAGTGAGCAATAATATCAATTTAGTTATTACACAATTAAGTAATGCACAATTATACTAGAAGTAAAAGGTAAAAAGTCATTAAGTTTGTTAATTTGGTGTTTTATTCACATGCACAAGCAATCAAATTCTATCCCCTCTGTTCAAACACATTACTCTTCCATCTATAACACTATGTGCTTTCCATCTCACACATCCTGCTGTTTTTTCCATCTCCTACTTTCAATCCAGCAGTTCTTTTGAATTTTTAGAGTGTCTGTGAATAAACTGAATTTCCCTCTGCATGTCCGGGCGACGCTTTTCACAGACGGGGTCACGCAAATCCTCCAGAAATGGCTCAACAGAAGACGAAGAAGCAACAGGCTCTTGTGCATCTGAATCTCAGTCATGTTTACTTCACATCTGTGCTCGTCAAGGCCTTTATCATGTGTGAACATCAACGAGATTTAATGAGAGGTTTCCCGTAGCAACAAGCGCGCTGTCAGAAGACGATATGATCTGCCGCTCTGCGCAGAGATAAAGAGAACAATAATAATAGAAACAGAAATTCAAACTACAGACAGGCAGAAAAGCAACACGCTGATCACTTTATATGATACGCTACACTGTCAGAAAGTTTCAAGAAAAAAGCTAAATCAAACAAGTCTGATGCCACTGTCTGAATCTTTACATAGTTCCACAAATAACTTTATTAACTAGCTCTTCAGAAAAAGCAGCGTTTCTAAATCTTTTTTTTTTTTTTGTATAATGAACACCCACAGTCTCATTAATATGGCAAAAGTACCACCTTTTCAACACCAAAACAGAAATATACTAAACACACTATATATTGCCAAACATTTTTATGGATCTTGCTTTATGGACTGGTGCGCAGTCATGTTGGGACAGGAAGGGGCCTTCCCCAAACTGTTCCCACAAAGTTAGGAGCATGAAATTGTCCAAAATGTCTTGGTATGCTGAAGCTTTAAGAGTTCCTTTCACTGAAACTAAGGGTCTAAGTCCAACCCCTGAACCCCCCCCCCCACCACCACCACCACCACCAAACTTTACACTTGGCACAATGCAGTAAGGCAAGTCCCGTTCTCCTGGCAACCGCCCGTGAATATATACACTCAGCTAAAGGATTATTAGGAACACCACACTAATCCTGTGTTTGACCCCCTTTCGCCTTCAGAACTGCCTTAATTCTACGTGGCATTGATTCAACAAGGTGCTGAAAGCATTCTTTAGAAATGTTGGCCCATATTGATAGGATAGCATCATCAGGGTCTTCTGCTGTTGTAGCCCATCCGCCTCAAGGTTGTGTGTGTTGTGGCTTCACAAATGCTTTGCTCGAGCATCAACAAGGCATTTTCGCCCACAGGACTGCTCCATACTGGATGTGTTTCCCTTTTCACACCATTCTTTGTAAACCCTAGAAATGGTTGTGTGTGAAAATCCCAGTAACTCAGCAGATTGTGAAATACTCAGACCGGCCCGTCTGGCACCAACAACCATGCCACGCTCAAAACTGCTTAAATCACCTTTCTTTCCCATTCTGACATTCAGTTTGGAGTTCAGGAGATTGTATTGACCAGGACCACACCCCTAAAGGCATTGAAGCAACTGCCATGTGATTGGCTGATTAGATAATTGCATTAATGAGAAATTGAACAGGCGTTCCTAATAGTCCTTTAGTGTATATATATGTAAATATGTGTATACAAAATTACTTAAGAAGTCATTTGATGACTCTATTTGAATACTAAAAACGCTTATAAATCTTTCTCCTCACCCGAAGCTTAAGTTTGTTTGTTTTTCAGATTCTTGCACTTGACAAGAGACAAAAACCATGAAGATGCCTGTGTGTGTAAGAGTCTGAAGGGAAAGTGTGTGTGTGTGCTTGTGTGTTTAGCGGTTTGCCAAACCCAGTGATACGTGAATGCTTACAGAGCCTTTGGGGAGAAAACAGACACCGAACTGCCGAGCACAGACAGAGAGACAGACGGAAAGAAGAGAGACAGTGGACAGGTACTGCAAACTAACAAAGAATATTTTTTTTAGGCACATGGGTCCATAAAAGTGGAGCTGGACTCCAGAGAACTTTGTGTGTGTGTGTGTGTGTGTGTGTGTGTGTGTGTCTGTTTCAGTGTGATAGAGAGAGAGAGAGAGAGAGAGAGAAAGAGAGAGTGAGTGAGTGAGTGAGTGAGTGAGTGAGTGAGTGAGTGAGTGAGTGAGTGAGTGTGTGTGTGTGTGTGTGTGTGTGTGTGTGTGTGTGTGTGTGTGTGTGTGTGTGTGTGTGTGTGTGTGTGTGTGTGACCTCAGGGCTAATGCCCTCTCTGGCCATCTGTGCTGACCGAGCTTCTCTTCACAGCACGAAGAAACACACACTGACACGTACGTAATGACATTTATGTCATTTAAATGGAAATTATTTGTGATTTCAGTCAGATCACATGCTAGTCAAAATGTCACCTTTGTCCTTTAGAAACACTGATGCTTCCACATGATTTTGATGGGATATTCAGTTATTTGCTGTTATTTGGGATGTTTTTGCCTTCAATTACTGACTATTTTGCATCCTACAATGAAACAAAGTTGGTGAAGATATCATTTTACTGGAAAAATTGTTTTCCTCTGAAACAAATGTTTGGTGAAAAGAGGCAATTTTATGCACTTTTGCAAGTCTCAACCTGCGGCTCGTCTCTTCCCAGTCTGTCAGTAACGCTCTGTTTAGTTCCCGTCTCTATGAAGCCCCGCCTTCTGAAAAGCACAATGTGCTCTGATTGGTCGGCTAGAGCAGTGTGTTGTGATTGGTCAAGTGTTTCTAGCATGTTTGGGAAATGTCCCGCCCCTTACCATAACCGGCAGTTTCAACACACTACTAACTAACTCAACCAGGCCACGCCCCTTTATTATGCGTATGAATTATTATAATGAGGAATATTGTGACGTGTTGGTTCCCAGAAGAGACTTTAATGGAGGCGTTTCAGGAGCTCAGAAACACTGACACTGATATAGAGAAGAACTTTTTCATGCTCAAACAGCAACATTACACACTAAAGAAAGATGAACATGGAAAAAAGCATCATATGTCCTCTTTAAGGAATGAAATAGGGCTTCTTGTTGACTTTAAGGAGAGAAACATCAGCAGACCTGTGCTTTAAGTCTGTGTGTGTGTGGAGGTGATTGCTGCTGAAAGGCTCTTGGGCAGTGTGTATAGAGGAGTATCTGTGCCTCAGCGCTGACAGGTTTGATGGTGCGTGAAAAGCAGGTCTCACGGAGGATGTTGAGCTGTGTGAGAGAAAGAGATGCTGTCAAAGAGACAGAGAGAGAGCAGGCCTAGTGTCAGGAGAAGTCTGTCATTCAGGATGAGGTTGGCGGTGTGGCTGTTGTTTTGTTTTTTGATAAAGAGAGTGAATCACAGCTCCCAC
Organism: Pseudorasbora parva; assembly: GCF_024679245.1. Lineage (NCBI taxonomy): Eukaryota > Metazoa > Chordata > Actinopteri > Cypriniformes > Gobionidae > Pseudorasbora > Pseudorasbora parva. The sequence continues at coordinate 43,403,019 of NC_090187.1, forward strand.
TCAACACAAACAAAAGACACAAATCCATTTAACACTCTGAGCTGTATCTCCGAAGAAAACACACACACACGCGCACGCACACGCACACACACACACACACACACACACACACACACACACACACACACACACACACACACACACACACACACACACACACACATGTTGGTCTATGTGGTTTACAGGGACTCTCCATAGGCGTAATGGTTTTTATACTGTATAAACCGTATTTTCTATCCCCTTACACTGCCCCTGCCCCTAAACCTACCCATCACAGGAAACATTCTGCATTTTTACTTTCTCAAAAAATCATCATTTAGTATGTTTTTAAGGCCATTTGAATTACGAGGACATTTGATATGTCCTCATAAACCACTTTTATAGTGTAATACCAGTGTAATACCCATGTAGTTATACAAATTTGTGTCCTCATAAACCACATAAACAGGCTCACACACACACACACACACACACACACACACACACACACACACACACACACACACACACACACACACACACACACACACACACACACACACACACACACACACACACATGAATATGTGGTTTACAGGGACTCTCCATAGGCGTAATGGTTTTTATACTGTACAAACTATATATTCTCTAACGCACAAATCAACACGCAGAGAAAGTAAAGGCAACATTTACAGGAACATTATGGTAACCTTTACACCACTTTACTTGCATTTAGAGGGGTCATGAAATTGATTTTTTAAATTTTATTTTAATGTTCCTCGGGGTTCACTTATAATTAGGGCTGTCAAACTATTAATCGTGATTAATCACATCCAAAATAAAAGTTTGTGTTTACATAATATACATAATGTGTGTGTGTACTGTGTATAATTATTATGTATATTCAAATGCATACACATGCATGTACATATTTTTATATAATTCTTATTATATATAAATATAATTTTTTTTCTTAAATGTATACAAGCATGTGTGTATTTACATATACATAAGAATTATACACAGTACACACATTTTCATTTAATCATTTAGCAGACGCTTTTATCCTAAACGACTTACAAAAGGGGGCGAGCAATAGAAGCAACGAAACAAACAAGGCCAACAACCTGCAAGTCTCAGTAAATCGAGCACAGTACACACATTTTTGTTCCCTTTCCTCCCCCCCAAACAAACAAACAAACTTGAATTGGAAAGTTAAGTGCTAGTCTTTATTGGTCAGTTGTAGTTGGAAAAGATGAGTCTTAAAGGGGGGGTGAAACACTCAGTTTCAGTCAATCTCATGCCAATCTTGAGTACCTATAGAGTAGTATTGCATCCTTCATATCAATTATCAATAAATGAATTAATGTTATACACGATTATGTTGTTTACTGATGTTTACTTACACAACGATAGCCAACAACACAGACATTTGAAGCAGTTTTACTTTACTCGCTGGGATCGCTCCGTCTGGATCTGCACCTGAGCGAGTGTTTATGGGCGTGCTCTATTAACCTCAAGCCGAGCCATACTCAAAAACCGGAGTGTGAGAAACCGGAAGGAGTATTTTGACACAGAAATACTCCATCAAACGTCCAACGTTAGTTTTTGAAACTTTGTCTATGTTTAGGATGGGAATCCAAGTCTTTAACAGTGGAAAAAGCTCAGTATGCATGAAACAGCATTTCACCGCCCCTTTAAGATGCTTTTTGAACAGACTCGGCTGCACAAATTGAGATTGGCAGGTCATTCCAGCAGGTGGGAATGGTCCAGGAAAAATATTCACATATACACACACACACATATTATGTGAACCCAAACTTTTATTTTGGATGCGATTTATTTATTTGGCAGCACTATTTATAATGTTAATAAAGCTTTTTGCACAAATATATATGTGGAAAAACTCACTTCGTAATGGTTTAAATCTAGCTGATCTAAAGAAGTGTTGAAGACGTGGCATTAACTAACCAGGCTATTGAATGCTGCATGCTGCAGTGTCTCTTACAGACATTTACACAACTGTCAATCATCTGTTTGACAGCTCTTTTGACCTATAGCGTCGCTGCGGTGCCCTTTGAGGGCGGAGGCTCGGACGAGAGAGGACGCACAGCCGCTGCTGTTCTGAGAGCGTTTGTTCGTGTGTGGGATGTAAATGAATTCAATTTGGGTCAGAGAGAAGTTTAAAGGGTTAGTTCACCCAAAAATGAACATTATTTCATTAATTACTCACCCTCATGGACACCCGTAAGACCTTCGTTCATCTTCAGAACACACAAATGAAGATATTTTAGTGTAAAGCTGAGAAAGGCTTCAGATAGGCCTCCATTGGCATTCAGTCCATTCCCACTCACAAGACCCATAAAGGCCCTAAACACATCGACACACAGCCCATCTCACTACAGCGGCTGGACAATCATTTCACAATGCGACGAAAATAGTGATTGTGCGCACAATCTAAATAACGACTTGCAACATGACAAATGCACAAACACACATCTCTTGTCCAAGGCGGAACCAGTCAATATATCCATATATCTTGCCAAAATCATACTGAGATGAGACAAAGTTCAATTTTACCGTTAAATACTATTTTGAGTAAGGAGATTAAGGTATACCATCCTGAGAAGCATTATTTCATCAGTCAGGTCATGCATCTAAATTTCCTATTTGCTGTTTAAATGGATGACTAATATATCGGCAACTGAAAAAAGTTTATATTATATTAAAATGGAAGTATATCTGTTATTGTTACAGCCCAAACATTGCCATGTTATTCTCACAGACAGTCCAGGATATGCTAATGTCATTAAATGTGTATTTAGGGCAAAATAAAAGCATTTAGCAATGAGTCCTAGTGAATGCTGTTCATCTGTAACTTCAGGCTCATTGGATCTGTAACAGGATCAGGACAGAGACAGTGAGCGCGGCAGGCTAAGAAACATGTGCCAATTAACCTTAATTACTAATAGACCCTGGTAAACTGTGTTTTCCGTCTCTCATGATTACCTCAGAGGCATCGCTGGTGAAATGAGACCGGCCCCCCGTGCTCTCTCCTGATAGTACAGCACCACCCTGTGATTCACTAACATGATCCGACCCGTTCGGAGAGTGACTGGAAATTGAGTCTGTGGGATGGGAGAAGGCGCTGAGAGACAGTGTTTGAGAGGCAGTAATTGGCATTCAGATGCTCAGGATAGTGACGATTTTCTGACTGTCATAACGGGGAAATTATTTCTGTCTGCGATTTCCACAGGCAAGTCACCCTCCCTAGCCGCAGTACAAACACAGAGGAAATGAGCACTAACTGAATATTGTGGAGTAAAAAAAAGAAATCACCAGCACAACTGATAGCTCACTCCATTAAAGGCCAACTTTTATACTTCTTGTTTTGGCAAATGCACGGTTAACATTAATGGAATGTAATATTAAAACTAGTGCTGTCAAATCAATTAATTGCATAGTGCATCCTGGTGCCATGTGTTCCCCAGGTAAGCCACACACACACCCGGCCATCCACGTGGTGTAAAAAAACGTGATTCCTCAGACCAGGCCACCTTCTTCCATTGCTCCGTGGTCCAGTTCTGATGCTCACGTGCCACTGTTGGTGCTTTCGGCGGGGTCAGGGGTCAGCGGCTATGCCGCCCCATACTCAACAAACTGAGCTGCTCTGTGTATTCTGACAGCTTTCTATCAGAACCAGCATTAACTTCTGGAGCAGTTTGAGCTCCAGTAGCTCGTCTGTTTGATCGGACCACACGGGCCAGCCTTCGCTCCCCACGTGCATCAATGAGCCTTGGCCGCCCATGACCCTGTGGCCGGTTCTCCACTGTTCCTTCCTTGGAGCACTTTTGATAGATACTGACCACTGCAGACCGGGAACAGCCCACAAGAGCTGCAGTTTTGGAGATGCTCTGACCCAGTCGTCTAGCCGTCACAATCTGGCCCTTGTCAAACTCGCACAACTCCTTACGCTTGCCCATTTCTCCTGCTTCACACACATCAACTTTGAGGACAAAATGTTCACTTGCTGCCTAATATATCTCACCGACTAACAGGAGCCGTGATGAAGAGATCATCAGTGTTATTCTAAATCAAAATATTAAACTATAATGGTGTATCAATGATACTAACACTGGGCAAGTATGGCATATTCCATGCATTTGTATACTGTTAACTTTATACAGAAACAGCAGAACTAGTATGGAGGTTCCAAACATAGACACTCTTTGATGTTTTTCCCCATTTTCATCAGATTCTTGACTTCAAAAAAATAAGAACTTTGATGTGTTTAGATATTCATGAAATCTTAAGGTTAATGGTTTAGAAGACTGTGACACATGCTGCCTTCAAGTCCTCCAACGAAGTTCATACTTACAAGTTCAGAAGTAGCGATTAGGATGTGATGCGTTCAAGTGATTTGAGTCAGAATAAACGACTCGCTGGGCGATTTCATATTTATATTCTACATTTTGTTTTAGCACAAAATGAAGAGCAAGGGATGTGTGTCACTGGTGTTTTATGTTTCATCATTCTCATGCCGCCGCAGACAATGACGGGAAGAGCAGTTTGATCTCACAAGCATGATAATCACGATGTGCAATTCTCTCGTAAATACGGGCCTGTCGAAAGGACATGAAGGAAACAAAATTCAGGGAGCAAAATCTGCAATGCACTGCATACTAAACTCCTACTTACATCGCAACGGGGCGAGAAATGATGGGAATGAATCGCGGTTCTGTATATTGTGATTTCATGCATGAAGAGCATAAAGGCCTAGTGGACTGTAAAGACAGGAGGAAAAGATCATCTATCAGAGTTACAGAGGAGTGTGTGTAGCGAGTGCACGACAAACGCATCCAATTAACAATAAAGATCAAGAGGTTATAAGACAACACACATACTAACCACCTGAGCTGTGTGTCGTTTTTTGCTGGAGGTGTATTTTTAACCACAGACCTTTAAAACCCATTTACTGCAGGGCGATGGAATCAGTTTCCTTGACTTCTTATAATCACATTACTTTTATTTTCCTCTCTGTTTGTGCAGTACCATATTTGAGTTCAATACTACATTGTAAAAAAAAAAAAAAAAGTTTTTTTCCACCACATAATGGGACAAAATGTAATTCTGACATTATATCTCACAATTATGATTTTATATTTCACAATTATGACTTTATATCTCACAATTCTGACTTTATATCTTACAATTTGACTTTATATCTCACAATTATGACTTTATATCTCACAATTATGACTTTATATCTCACAATTATGACTTTATATCTCACAATTTGACATTATATATCACAATTTGACTTTATATATCACAATTTGACTTTATATCACAATTATGACTTTATATCTCACAATTATGACTTTATATCTCACAATTATGACTTTATATCTCACAATTCTGACTTTATATCTCACAATTCTGACTTTATATCTCACAATTTGACTTTATATCTCACAATTATGACTTTATATCTCACAATTATGACTTTATATCTCACAATTTGACATTATATATCACAATTTGACTTTATATCACAATTATGACTTTATATCTCACAATTATGACTTTATATCTCACAATTATGACTTTATATCTCACAATTCTGACTTTATATCTCACAATTTGACTTTATATCTCACAATTATGACTTTATATCTCACAATTTGACTTTATATCTCACAATTATGACTTTATATCTCACAATTATGACTTTATATCACAATTATGACTTTATATCTCATAATTCTGACTTTATATCTCACAATTTGACTTTATATCTCACAATTATGACTTTATATCTCACAATTTGACTTTATATCTCACAATTATGACTTTATATCACAATTATGACTTTATATCTCATAATTATGACTTTATATCTCATAATTCTGACTTTATATCTCACAATTTGACTTTATATCCCACAATTATGACTTTATATCTCACGATTTGACTTTATATGTCACAATTTGACATTATATATCACAATTTGACTTTATATCACAATTATGACTTTATAACTCTCACAATTTGACTTAATATCTCACAGTTATCACTCTATATCATACAATTCTGTCTTTATAACTCGCAATTCTGACTTTATATCTCACAATTTGACTTTATATCTCACAATTTGACTTTATATCACACAATTCTGACTTTATATTTTGCAGTTGCGACTTTAAAATATTAATATTAATTAAAAAAAGTTCATCTGAATGGCATGAGGTTGTGTGACTTTTCCTGTACATGCCATCATACTTTAGAACAATAAACGTACTAAAGTTTGCTATAATATTCTGTGAAAATAATTATGGCAAATGAGGTAATGAGTGGTCCTCTGCAGCCATCTTAGCCATCTGGTTATAATGGACATTTCATTTTCATTTTAAAAAGTGCTTGTTTACCAGTAGGTGGCAGAAATCGTCCAGTAATCATGGCACATCTCCGTGAATGAAAATGAGAAATGTAGGTCGTCTTTGAATTGAATTTTACTTAAGTACAATTTTGATGTGAGATTGAAATGTAAATTGATGTTGTTTGAGTTGTCAGAGATATTGGCAAACAAAATAGACAATGTTAAGCAATAAGTGTTGCCTTCCTGCAGTTTGACATTTTGGGCAAAGACAAAGTTTTCTTGTTAAGGGTTGGATTTTGAGTGCCCTGTATGAGACATTATCAGTCCTTTTGCCAGTCACCTGCCTGTATAAGTGACAAACTGCGCTTCTTTTGGTTGTTTTATGAGATGTAATGTATGCTTTATATTTGTGCTACAAAACATTCGACCTCTATAGCACAAGTGCTATGTGCAAAAAAAGTTAACATACAGCCCTGGAGGAGAGAACTTAAATGAATCATGCAAGGTGATTTACTATGGTTTGCGCTTGTCGATTTACTAGCATTTGTGACATTATTAACAGCCCAAAAGTAGCATGTCTTAACCCAGATGCTAATACGTGTTGCACTTGGTAGATAGCGCTGGTCATTAAGGAAATGATCCGGCTGCGTCTGTGTGTCGTCTGTAGATCAGAACTTTCCTCTCATCTGAGCTTGTATGGGATTACGCTATCACGCTTAGTTGTGGTGTTTAGTATATTCGGCCCTGAGTTGGGCCATAAGAAATAATAAAAGATAACAAATTACCTTCAATTAACACATAAGAAAAATCGAAATACTCTTGCTGTTAAATAGCATTACAAGTTAAATCCAGCAGAGTGAATCATAAAACCAGCAGCGCTTTCTCATTTCAAGGTGTCGTACTGTATGAGCAGAAATCACTCTCGAGGTGTTGAGCCGCCTCTTCTAATTAAACCAGCACCTCAATCCTTCTCACTGCCATACAGCGGACTCACAGGTGAGCTCAATGTGTCTAAATGTGCCAGTGCCTTCAAGCGGGCCTGACATTTCATTCCCCTGTGCCGGTGGTTCGTCTGCCTTTGGACTGGATCCCCAGCATCCACTTTTAAAGCAGAGAGCTGCCTTGTATAGGTGGGAGACAAATGCCATGCTCACCAAACCTCCAGCGCTCTTTCATGGGCGGCTCAAAGCCTCTTCAAATATTTATAATGGCTCCATCAGTAAAGCAACCCTCACTTTAATCGGCCCACGAGCATGACGTGAACTACCTTTCTCACCGTCCAGAAAGATGTGCCGTCCACATGTGTTATATAGCTCTAGACTTACTGTCTGTCAACCGGCTTGTTTCTGTTTTCATTTTTCTGTAGGAGAAACATCTGAGAGAGCACACTACTGTATTAAAGGACAACTCTGGTGAAAAATGAACCTATAGGGGTTATTAACAGATGGTTACCGAGTAGATCGTTCTCTCGCTTTCATGAAATCGAATGTAAAGAGTTTTATCTCTAAAAACAGATTAGCTTATAACGCTTGTCCATGGGGCAAAGGGTAAGTGAAATGAAACCGCTAGTTAATACCACTAACAAGGCTCAAAATAGCCTCACACTAACACGGCAGCATAATGAGGGTCCCTACATGCAAACCGAAGCATTGAGAACTTTGTAAGAGTACAAACAGTTTCATAAGAAGATACTTTATAAACACAGTGCATTACACGTTTACAGACGGCAGCCATCTTGGAAAACAGTCTCGATGACTCGAGCCACGAACGCTGTGCTAAGTGAGCTGGTCGACACGAATTAAGTTTGTGAAATCGAATTAGATGGAATTTTATTTATTTATTTATTTTCTCTGTTGCGTTCAGTGCTTTCTTCCGAGATTCCAAGTCACAGTTCATCACTTAGCACAGCGTTCATGGCTCGACTCGTTGAGACTGTTTTGCAAGATGGGCCTGACCGTAACTGCATAATATACTGTCTTTATAAAGTATCTTCTTATTAAGCTGTTTGTACTCTTACAAAGTTCTCAATGCTTCGGTTTGCATGTAAGGCCCCTAATCATGCTGCCGTGTTAGTGTGAGGCTATTTTGAGTCTTGTTAGTCGTATTAACTAGCGATTTAATTTCACTTTCCCGGTGCCCCATAGACTAGCGTTATAAGCTAATCTGTTTTTAGAGATAAAACTCTTTACATTCGATTTTCATGAAAACGAGAGAACGATCTACTCGGTAACCATCTGCTAATCAGCCCTAGGTTCATTTCTCACCGGAGTTGTCCTTTATATTAAATTTCCTTATAATTTGTTTTTCTTCAATCTGACCTGAAAGAGAAAACTGACCGTAGAGGATGACAGTTTACACTAGATATGTTTACATGCACTCAGATATTCAGATTTATGGTTCTATCGGACAAAAATGTAAACATCTAAACCGATCTGTTTGAGCTCAATCCAAGTTACATTTTGATTAGATTGAACGGGGTGGTTTAGACCTAAAATAATCTGATTATGCATGTAAATGCAACTGTTTTCAGTTTTAAAAATACCTTGTGCACATGCATATTTTGATGTATGCAAACATGCATTTATGTTTTGTGACCTGGTCAGTGGATGAGACTGAATTTTTACTAAATATTTGCTGAAAAGCATGTGACGACATGAAGTTTTACATGCAAACAAAATGATGTGCATGTAAACATATCTACTAATGCTCCTTATAGCTCTCCATTCTCGACGTTTTAAGAAATGCTACCCATAATTGCATTGCTGTATTTCATTGACTTGAGTTTGGCCACATGTCAATCATTGCAAAAGCTAATTATTATTGTACATGAGTTGTAATTGCGAATGTTGACTCATCAGTGCAGTTTGCACACGTTCCATGTGCTGTTGAAGAAAAGCACTTCAGAAAATAATCCTCATTCAACCGTTTTATGAGGCGACAGGCTCTGTTGCAATGCGAGAATGATAAACAGTCATGCTCAAAAGTTTACATACCCTTTGCAGAATCTGCAAAATATAAATTATTAGAATAAAATAAGAGAGATCATACAAAATGCTTGTTTTTTTTTATGTAGTACTGCCCTGAATAAGATTTTTTACATAAAATATGTTTAAAGTCCACAAGACAAAAATAATAACGAAATTTATAATGATAGCGTTCAAAAGTTTATTTAATACTGCGTGTCGTTCCCTGGATGATCAACAACTGTTTTTTCATCCCTTGTTTCTGTCCCTAAGTGGTAAACTGCCCAGTATTTTACAGAAAAAGGTTGAAATATTCACTGATGCTCCAGAAAAATAAACAAAGCATTAAGAGCTGGGAGTGAAAACTTTATGAATTTGAAGATTAAAGAAACTGTATGTAAAAATGTATTTCAATTAATCATAAAATGACCCTGATATGTCACTAGACTTTAGGAAATCATGTTAATTTCAAATACTTCTATCACTGACAACAGTAGTCCGGCCAGGATATTGCCATTTAAAAGTTGTTGTTGCCCTCAACTGATGTTGATGATGACATGTTGTGTTTTGGCCTGAAGCTCCGCCCTCCACCTATCGACCAATCACAAAGTCAGAAGTGTTTCGGCATTCGGGTTGCCAGATCTGCTCTAGTCACCACAGCTGCAGATCTACAAACATTCCTGCTGGATCTTGCAGCCTATCTGGCAACCTCGGGGAGGGGGAGAGGGGATAGTGATTGCAGTACCAGTTTTAGCCACAATCTTACATACACTTCTTTTAAGGTAAATTGCACTTAATTTGTCTTCCGCTAAACATACAAGTATCTTCTAAGCAGTAATATTTTTTTTTTAAATATTTAAACAAAACTAGTAAAATTTGGACATCATCATACTGTTCAAAAGGCTCTTTAATGTTCGCTAATTATGATTTAAATTTTTAGTTTTCCTTTTTTTTTCTTTAGTGAGTGTGTGATGTTGCTTTTTGAGCCTAAACAACATATGCAAGTTTAAAGCAATACAGTATGAACACAAATACAATAGCTTGTCATAAAGCAAGATAACAACATCAGTTATAACCGTAATTAAACTAAACTATCCCTGTTCTCTCTTCATCAGCAGATATTATAACCGTAATTAAACTAAACTATCCCTGTTCTCTCTTCATCAGCAGATATTATAACCGTAATTTAACTAAACTATCCCTGTTCTCTCTTCATCAGCAGATATTATAACCGTAATTAAACTAAACTATCCCTGTTCTCTCTTCATCAGCAGATATTATAACCGTAATTAAACTAAACTATCCCTGTTCTCTCTTCATCAGCAGATATTATAACCTGTCACATGCCTGTCCTGTCGTGTGTGCACTTGTGGGTTTTGTTATGTTGAGCATGTGCTCGTGTCCCTGTCAGTTCCCTCCCCCTTGTTATCTGATTATTGGTTAATTTGCCCCACCTGTTCTCCCTCATTATCTGCCTTGTTCTGTCACGTCACCCACAAGGGAAAAGGGAAAATGGTGCGAGGACTCAAGTGCAGAAAAGGATATATTTATTTATAACAAATAAAACATAAACTCAAAACAAAACCCACGAAGGGGAAAAACACACAATAGAATAATAAAATATAAACTTAAACAAACCAACAGAATCACAGGGAGAACGGGAGACGCAGACATTACACAAGGATCCAACACAGACTGACAAACACAAGGAGATTATAAAGGGAACAAACAAGGCAGATAATGAGGGAGAACAGGTGGGGCAAATTAACCAATAATCAGATAACAAGGGGGAGGGAACTGACAGGGACACGAGCACATGCTCAACATAACAAAACCCACAAGTGCACACACGACAGGACAGGCATGTGACATAACCGTAATTAAACTAAACTATCCCTGTTCTCTCTTCATCAGCAGATATTATAACCGTAATTAAACTAAACTATCCCTGTTCTCTCTTCATCCGCAGATATTATAACCGTAATTAAACTAAACTATCCCTGTTCTCTCTTCATCAGCAGATATTATAACCGTAATTAAACTAAACTATCCCTGTTCTCTCTTCATCAGCAGATATTATAACCATAATTAAACTAAACTATCCCTGTTCTCTCTTCATCAGCAGATATTATAACCATAATTAAACTAAACTATCCCTGTTCTCTCTTTATCAGCAGATATTCTCTGGCTCATCTCACAACAGTTCCCACACCAGCGGTTTAGAGATTATCATGACAGAATATACTAATCAATGACTGAAGATCGTTAACTCATAAACTCATCAACTATCCTTCAGAAAGGACCTGTCTCATTCTACATGTCGTCTCTTCTTCTTGAGTCTCTCCATCATTGTCTGACTCCAGTTTGATCATAAAAGGCTAAACAGTTTCTGATATTTTCAGTGTGTGTGTGTGTGTGTGTGTGAGGTAATCTGAGCTGCTAACATGAGCTCTTGAAGCTCCGCCCTCTTCTAGAAAGGGGGCAGGGAGCAGCAGCTAATTTGCATTTAAAGGGACTGAGCATTTTTGCTTATCCTTAACAAGTGACAATTTTAACATGTTATATATATATATATATAGTGAATGTTTGAAGCTTTTTTAATAGTTGTGTTTGAGTCCCTCAATTGTCCTCAGTGTGAAAAGATGGATCTCAATATCATACAATCATTGCTGGAAAGGGTTCAAATATGAAGAAGGTGCAGGAAAGTTTTTCAGCACTTTTTTTAATCTTGTGTACACTATGTAAACCTTTATCTTTTATGTAAAATATCTTATTCAGGACAGTGATGCATAAAAAAATAACATGTATTTTGTATGATCCCTCTTATTTTGTTAAAATAATTAACAGTTTGCAGATTCTGAAAATCTCAAATACACTTAATGCGCATCTTTTGCTCATCATTTTCTTGCAGCAAGGCAGAAAAAGCTTTGTCGGGAAAGAAAAAGAAACTAATAACTATGAAACTGGTCAACACGTACATTTCAAGTTCAAGTTCAAGTTCAAGAGTTTTATTTGTCACATACACAGTTATATACAGAATACAACCGGCAGTGAAATGTAAAGACCATTTCCTTCAGACCACAATCGTTTCAGTGCAGTTATGAATTCACAACTCTGAGTTTCAGCCTGGTGTCAATCACCTGATGAAGGTTTGTGATTACATGTTAACAGGGGAGAGCATTCTCCACCCTCCATCGATGCAAGGATCTCCGGGGAAAACTGGAGCACAACAAATGCACCTTGTCTCATTTTACAGGGGCCGTGTCACGAGAAAGGTAATCTTTGAGAGAAAAGATTCAATATTTCTTTGAATCTTTTCCAAAATAACAGATTTTATCCCTGTGCTATTTTCTTCCCCGCCACTTTATTCAGCTGTAACCAGCTTGCATTTATAATGAAGCATTTGATCATTAATGCTCTAAATATTTCCACACACACAGAGGAATAAACAAAATGTGCTATTGGATGCACTAAATGCGACGGCGAATAGGCCTACCCAGATATTAGAACGGGATTCAATTTCACAGACAAGCAAAGATATACGCTTTGATTTATTCTGGTAAAGCACTCTTAAAAAGCCATGAAGTTAAAAACATAATGGGAAATAGGATGGCAAATTATTGAGCTATTGGTTTTCCGATCCCTGCTTTGCTGATGCAGGGTTATTTCTGTCTTATCACTGTATTGAAGCTTTCCAGAGAAGAAAAAAAAATCATTAGCGCACGCAACATTTGATTATGAGAGCACACCTCCATGAAATTACAGCGATTGTATAAACCCGCTTTCAATCGAAGAGCGCCTGATTATATTTAGCCGAGGATGCCTCGTCCAAAATTGATACTGCTCCTCGCAGAGCCAATTTTAATAGAATTTGATAACAAAAACGCTTTACATCATTTTATTTTCCTGTCAGGATAAAGGCAATGGATCACGTAAACGCTCCGGCTCAACCCTGCAGCGATTGGTGGTCCCTGTTGACCCCTGCGCTCCAGGGGAACATGTTTAATTGGGGGAAATGCGCAGAAAACGTCCAATCTCTGTTCCGCTGGGTCACCGCAGTGCAAGTTTTGCCGGCAGCTAGCCGGCAGGTTCTGTTGTCCAAGGCTGATCTGAGTGCAGATGATGAGGATTTATTGCAAATAAGGCTCATTTCAGGCCTAATTCCCTGCTCTTCGGCACACACACCACCGTCGAGAGGAGGTCCGCACCATTTATAGCATTCACCCTCACTCACACAACGGCACACATCTGATAAAGACGGTATAGTGTTGTACTGGGGAAGGTTATCCTCACGACACCATTTATTTGACACTGCTGATAATCTGCGGCCTCCATCATTTGCGCTGCGTTATCAGGCGAGCCTCCGTTTAAAGCACTGAATGATAGGCGTCGGATTACAACAGCCATGGGACCAAATCACCTGCATTAATAGCAGCAAAGCGTGAATCGATCTTATAATCAATAGATAAAGCAACAGCCGTCTCATGTGTGGAATAAAGATGTTTCTTTATACTGCTAAGTCTTTGGAGACATTTCTATATTATTGTTTGAAAATTTAATTAACAGTCGTGCCATATTAGAGCCCATCATTTCACTCAGAAACATGAACGAATCTCACAAAACATGACAAGAATATTTCCCGGCTGTATTTCAACACTACATAAGAGACAGATTATATTTTAAAGATTCATCGCAGTGAACAAGTTTTGACTCAAATCCATTCAGCAAATAGATTTCTTTTGATTTGCTCAGTGACTCTTCCTGCAGGTTACATGCTGTAGTTAACAAGTGAGTCATCTGTGAGTTACGAGTGAGTCATTGAGTCACCGATTCAAACAACTGATTTGTTCATGACCAAGATTTTGGTTCAGTGACTCTTTCTGCAGGTTACACACAGTAGTTATGGTAGATAAAAGTGAGTCATTTGTGTTATGAGTGAGACATTGGGTGCGTTTACATGCACACCAGTAAGCGGATAACTCAAAAAAGTCAGTCATTTGCATCCCCGTTTACATGCAAACCAGTAAACTGACAATGCAAGTAACCCGCGTTTACATGACTTTATTAATAAACCGGGTTATTTCCTTGTAGTGACGTCAAAAATAATAATATCAGTATCTGACTCTGAGTTTTTCAAATGTTACGCCAGTTTTGATGTTAATAAAGCGCTTCAGCGGGAGATTCATGGCTCATATTATTCTCTCATGCAGTTCCAGCGTTTAGACTGAACCTCTTCTACTTCTGCTGCATGAGATGAGATGAGAACACATCTTTACAATTTTCTGGGTCTTAAAAGAGTCTGTGTTTGTGATATGTCCTTATTTCATGCGCACTTCAATAAGCCGACAGAAAGCAGGTTAATGCGTTTACATGCAGCGCGAATTCGGCGTAAGAGGCAAAAAACTCCCTGTCCCGACCGGTTTATGCTTACGCCGTTTATGAGCTTACTCCGATAAAAGAAAACGGGTTACCGCGTTTACATGACCATGTTCATTGTCGGCTTATTGGGCATTATCGGCTTAAGAACGTGCATGTAAACACACTTATTGATTCGTGAGACATTGATTCTTCTCTCAATCAACAAAGTTGTTCATGATGGAATCAAATTATCCTATTATTAAAATGTGCATGTCTTCAAATCTATTTGGACTAAAAAAACAAAGTGTTTTTGAGAGAGATGCTAGCATTTCTCAAGCAAAAATATTTGTTTTGATTCATTCACTGGGTCAGTGACTCTTTCTGCAGGTTACATAGGCCAGTGTTTCCCAACCTTTTTGAAACCCTTTGAAAATTTTCTAAATTTTGTGGCACCCCCTCACATACGTTACGCTACGGGTGTAACTGTACAGATTGCTCACGGTTCGGTTTATATCACGGTTTTAGGTTCACGGTTTCAGTACGGTTCGGTATTTGCTATGTTTAGGGAAAAAAGGACTTCTGTTAAATAAAAATAAAGAAAATAAGAACTAAATAATAACTTAAATACAAGCAGCAGCACAAATAAATACTACTGAGCAACAATACTAATAAAATAAACAATGCTTTTCAGGTTTTTCAGGAAGGTCTAAAATAGTTTTAGGTAGAGATATTGAATAAAGTAATCAAAAGTAAAATAACGGCATATTTAACTGTTTAAATTAAAAATGAATCCTTAGTAAATTTACAAAAGCTATTCAATGAAGAGCAGTGAGTGATGTCCTTATCTTTTGTTTGACATTAAACAGACAGCAGTACTGCCCCTTTAAGACCTAATGCAGGGATATGTGTCATCTTTCTTGAATGTATAAAGTTCTCTTAAGGCATATTCAGACTATGTCTGCGTCCGAAAACCTAGGCCTCGCTGCCTCATCAGACAATGGGTGCATTTACATGCACGTTCTTAAGCCGATTATGCCTAACAAGCCGACAGGGATCATGTTCATGTAAACGCGGTAAGCCGTTTTCTTTTATCGGAGTAAGGTCATAAACGGCGTAAGCATCAACCGGTCGGGACAGGGAGTTTTTTGCCTCTTACCTGATTTCGCGCGGCATGTAAACGCATTAACCTGCTTTCTGTCGGCTTATTAGAGTGCGCATGTGTGATAGGTGACAAAAACACAAACTTAGAGCAGATTTAAACGCATCCAGACAGAGCGAGCGTTTTGCATGAAATAAGCACATATATCACAAACGCAGACTCTTACACTCAGGGCCATTTTTTGGGATTTCCGCCTGGATTTGGCCTTCCCAAATTGAAAAGCTTCCCATACACACATACAGTGGTCTAGGTTCAAAATGTTGGTGTCATTTTACAGGAAACCCTTTGAAGTTACATAAAACACGGCTAAAAGTCATAAACATGTAAGTATATGTTGTGTAAGCTGTAATAACCCCCGAAAAAAGTAGGCGCTTTTTGATTTTTTTCCAACGTAAATTATTTTTGAAAGTGTGTAACTCAGGTCCTGTGTGCTCTAGTAACCTGCAGACAGTTTGGGCTGTTTCCACAAAATTACAGAAAATAGTGGAAAAAAGAATTTTGTCTGTGTCATGTTGTATGCAAGATTTACTCAAATGGGTCTGAAAGGATGACCCTGCTACCCCCCCACCCCCCACCATATACAGTGATATAAATGCAATATCCCAGTGTCCTTAAATTAATTATACATGCTGGAAACAGCCCAAAGTGTCTGCAGGGTCCTTGAGCACACAGGGCCTGAGTTTCCCACTTTCAAAAATTAATTTATATATAAAAAAATCAAAAAGCGCCTATTTTTTGGGGGGGTAATTACAGCTTACACAACATATACTTACATGTTTATCACTTTTAGCAGTGTTTTATGAAACTTCAAAGGGTTTCCTGTAAAATGACACCAACATTTTGAACCTAGACCACTGTATGTGTGTATGGGAGGCTTTTCAATTTGGGTAGGCAATGAAATGACATCAGAGTAATTTAGTGTAAATACATTCCTTTGTGTAAAATAAATGCCAAAGTGATGCATATCTCCAGAAAGAAGAAACTCTAAGCTTTCAAATGGTACCTTATATGACATCGGTCCTCCACAGACATTTAAAATTGAAAGCAAATACATGACGATGTCATTCTGGACCCTGTACCGGGTCCTCAGAGTTAAGACCCAGAAAATTGTAAAGATGTGTTCTCATCTCATCTCATGCAGCAGAAGTAGAAGAGGTTCAGTCTAAACGCTGGAACTGATGAGGGATAATATGAGCCGTGAATCTCCCGCTGACACGCTTTATTTAACATCACAACTGACGTAACATTTGAAAAACTCAGAGTCAGATACTGATATTATTATTTTTGACGTCACTACAAGGAAATAACCCGGTTTATTAATAAAGTCATGTAAACGCGGGTTACTTGCGTTGTCAGTTTACTGGTTTGCATGTAAACGGGGAAAACTGATTATTTCAATAAGCTGATTTTTTGAGTTATCCGCTTACTGGTGTGCATGTAAACGTGTACCTGTTGAATTAGGCTACAGTGGTTATGCTGTTAAGGGAGTCATCTGTGACTCAATCAACAGAGTCGTCCATGACTGAATCCAGTCTTATTATTCTTTTACATAAAATGTGCATGTCAACAAATCTTTAGTGACAAATCAATGTTAGTTTATTTAAAAGATTTGCTCGAATCTTCTTTCTTTGAGATTCTTTGCATTATATTAAGCACACCTGTCCCAAGTCTATATAAAGTGAGCCGGTGGTTATGATACCTGCGTTCAGGGTTAAGCTCACATGTTCATATGCAAAACTGATGGCTAATCTTTCTTGGCAAACAGCACATATCTGACTTCATGATAGCAGGCGCTACAACTAATGAGAAAAACTGTCAGTTCCTCGAGCGGCAATAAATAATTCTTAGAATAGATGAATATGGGGGCAGAGAGAAAATGCAGCACTATCCCTTTATTACAAATGTCCAAGATAATATTTTACTCTTATTAAAATCTCCCAGCCCTCCTTCCGGACGATGCCTCGTGCTTCACCCCAGGGAGAGTTTTAATATCCTTATAATTTAATAACTAGCTCAGGTTTATATGGATCTACCGCCGCGCTTATAAAAACACTCCCCCAGTTTGCTCCAGGAGCGCTCAGAGGAAAGACTCTTTCTCATTAGTGTAAATGTTGCATGAATAATTTGACTGTCCCCACCCATGGCTCATTTAAAAACATCAGCAGATGATAGTATTGTAAAATCCTCTCGGAGACGTTGACGAATATTGAATTCGCATCTGTAAATAGTTTAATTTGGCTTTTGAGTGCATGGAGAAGCCTGGAAATGCTGAATTGCTCATCAGCTCCTCTGGTGCGTTTGAGAAATGTGGCCGTCTAAAAAGACATTTGTGTGTCTTTTTTCCCCTTAATAAAGGCCTGCTTGTCGTTTGTGAATTTCATTCAATTGAGTTTTTCAGTTTATTTCTACCTCTTTATTCCACGGTTCTTCTCTCTGTCAGTGTCAGTGTTTCTGAGCTCCTGAAACGCCTCCATTGTAGTCTTGAGTTTTCTTCCGTGAACCAACACATCACAATATTCCTCCTTATAATAATTCATACGCAGGGAGCCTGGTTGTGTTAGTTAGTCGTGTGTTGAAACTGCCGGTTATTGTAAGGGGCGGGGCATTTCCCAAACCGGCTGGAAGTGCTTGACCAATCACAACACAGTTGGGCATTTTAACATGGGGGGTCTATGGGATTGACTCCCTTTTAGAGACTGTCTCTAGCAGCTAGTCAATGAATTGCAGTTTAAAGGGTTAGTTCACCCAAAAATGAAATGTATATCATTAACTCCTCCCCCTAATATCGCTCCACACCCGTAAGACCTTCATCTTCACACACAGTTTAAGATATTTTATATTTAGTCCGAGAGCGTATGCAAGTGTATGCACACTATACTGTCCATGTCCAGAAAGGGAATAAAAACATCATCACAGTAGTCCATATGAGACATCAGTGGGTTAATTAGAGTCTCTTGAAGCATCCAAAATACATTTGGGTCCAAAAATAACAAAAACTACGACTTTATTCAGCATTGGCTTCTCTTCCGGGTTTGTGTTCAATCCTCAAATAAAGATTCAAACGGTTATGAATCAGTGAATCGATCAATGATTCGGATCACCAGTGTCATGTGATTTCAGCAGTTTGACACGCGATCTGAATCATTGATCGATTCACTGATTCATGACCGTTTGAATCTTTATTTGAGGACTGAAAACAAACAACTAGGACAAGCCACAACGATGGAGAACGTGGGGAAAAAAATAGCACATAAGAACAAACCAAACTGTTTGCATGTCGGTCAGACTGTTTAATATCTGCACACTCAAGCCATCGACCTCTGGTGCCAATCTCACAGGCAGAAACATGTCAATTCAGCAGGAGGTCAGCCAACGCCCTTCAGTTTATCTGAAGCACAATGTTTATTTGAATACACAGAGACTTGGCCCTGCCCGGACATCACATCAATATTAATGCGGATCCCTCCGGCCCGACGGGAGCGAGGTGCCAAAAACAGCAAGGACATGAAACTAAGAGCCAAATTTACTGCGTCCCTTAAGAGCAATTCACTTCGCATTTGTTAGCAAATGCATGTTTGTAAGACAAAAGCCATGTATTGTACCTGTCCTAATTTTCCTCAGAAGGGATTTTGGATGTGCTCCTTTTATCAACATTATGTGTGTGATGATGCTTTCCACGGGGCAGATGTGTAAATGTGTTTATATAGCTTGTGCGTTTAGGCTCTGAGTCGATGTTAAAACCCATCTAGTTAATCACATCACACACAGGATGCCAGTTCCAGACGTCCTCTTGAGTTAAACTCAAACTGTTGGTTTGTTTTTGTCTTTTTCTCTGGTTTTCTCAGCGGGAGGCTTCATTAAAATGCATCTACTTCATCCCAAACCACTGACTGCACCAATTCTGTGGTCCCCGGTTTGAGAAGAGACTCGTCTGTCGAGGTAATGACATGGCTGCGTCAAATACAGTCTGACTGGGAGAAACAAATTTCCCTTCGGGGGGAAATGAGAGAGCAGACAAGTTCCTCCTTTCCTTGAAGAAACACTGGGTTCCTGAACACCAGAAACATCCATCTGGCTTTGACTTAAAGAAATACTTAACTAACAAATTGTAATTCATTATTTACCCTCATGTTGTAAAAATATGGTAACTATAAGTAACTTTGCAATTACATGTCAACTTATTCTACTAATCTTAACCTAGCAGCCTAATATTCTAATGAGAGTTAATGACATAGTTGCAAAGTCACGTACAGTTAGTAGAATGTCTATCAAAATGAAGTGTAAAAAATATATTTTTAATAATATTTATGAAATATATTAAAAAATATAATAGCTGATATTAATATGAATGTAATTAAATATTTTTTTTTCTTCTAATATCCGTAAAAAAAACTAAAAAACAACTAAACTAAACTAAACTAAAGTTAACTAAATTTATTTTTTGAGTTCATGAACACATACTTTTTTAATTTTAAACAACACATTTCTTATTGCAGTGTTTGATTTTATATGTCAGCATATTTTTTTTAACAGTGTATAATGACAGAAGTTTAATATCTAATATATATATATGTATTTATTAGAAAGTTTTAAACAAAATACAATTAAAATTTAAAAAACATATTTTCTTAAACTGTGCTTTTAGCCATTTTTTGTATATATTTTACATATATTCTTGGCCAGATTCCTGCACTGTAAAAAAAATAAAAATAAAATAAAAAAAATTGTTGGCTTATCTAAAAAAAAGTAAGTAACCTGGTTGCCTTAATGAAGGAAATTGGTTTAATAAATAGAAACTTAAAATATTATTGTATCTGAACCACATAAAAAATGTGACAAATCATGAAAATAGCACAATTTTCTTCACAAATAAAACACACACAATTACCCAATATGCTTACAAAAACTTGTAATAATATTTAAATATTTGTCGATTCTTAAAAATGTTCACTCTAATTTTTTATTTCAATGAACTCAACATTTTAAGGCAACCAGGTAACTTATTTTTAAATATTTTTTTACTATATGTATGCACAAACTAATTTTCTCGATTTGTTATCTTTGTAACTCTTTGTAACTATGTCTCTTTTGACAAATCAACAAATTATAATGCAATTAAAATATTAATCTCGTGTTATCCGTCATAGAACACGGATTTATGTTATAAGGTAAACAATACTTTTTCATCATTGACGCGAGGAAAACTATCCTAGACGTCGTTCTAGTGTTATGCACAGCACACCATGATATAATTAGCCAAGCAACAATAAAACTTCCAATATACACAAATAGGCTGAATTAATATTAACGTTACCTGTCGAGAAGAAAGCAGGCAACGTCGGCGTTCTTTTTAAAATCGTTGCTCCTCATGAGCTCTTTCCTTCTTGGAAAGGCCACTCCAATATTTACTTTTGTCTCGTTGATTTGCCCGTTGCGTTGCCGTCTTAATTCTCTTTTCCGCTTCCTTGGCGACTCTGATACATATCCCGCAATGTTACTAGGTCCCCAACCCGGGTCGAATTCGGCAATCAATTCCGGGACGTGGTTGCTTTCACACAGAAGGCGACCCGGAAATGTTCCGGGAATATTGCGGGTCCGACGTGCAGTGTGAAAGGGGCTTAAGAGTGATCCTCTATCATCATATAGCAGCCTCAAGCAATCCTCCTCTTCACATTCGACACGGTGCCATCGAGTGTTAAACCGCGAAAAGCGAAGCTTGAATTTACGGGTATGTCCCTCTTTGGCTACTGTACTTTCAAGATGGAGGAGCAACATGGCGACCGCCATCCGAACCCTCAACACGTATGTATTTTCAATGGCATATTATAAACTTACGAAAATACTTTATTACTCGAAAGGAGTAAATATACATTAATGAGCACATATATTTTTGAAAGAACTAAGTGATTTTAGCTAAGAATAAACTAAAGTTACACAGTGTAGCTTTAACCTGAATTTATTTTTGAGATGATGTCAATTGTACATCTTTTTTTTACTTTTAGGAAAGCCCTGCAGCTGACGATAAAATAAAATGAAAAAAATAAAATAAATAAACGTATCTTCATGTAATTTGAAGCCTTTGTGCTGTTATATTGCACTCAAGTCATCTGGACTGTTGTGTGTCTTTTTTAAAGCTTCACAGCCAAACTCTCAATGATCAGTTATTCACACAGGTTTGGAGCGCCACAAGGGAGAGCGAGTTTTTATTTTTGGGTTAACTACTCCTTTAGCGGTGAACAAAATATCTTGTTATGCACAGGACAGCAGAAGGTCCAGGCATCCTGAGGCCAATCGGTGCTCGCTGACGGGTGGAGAACAGCCCTGGCAAACACTGAACACTCCTTGTCACTTTATTAGCAGGTTACAGCTCTTTCCCAGCGAGTGACAGTCAATTGAACCAGTCCTCGTTAAATGATCCGCGGAGCAGAAATGTGCTGTTCAGATGCTAATATCGCAGGGATTTGCTGTGTTTGGCAGTGGAGTATTCCCTCATCACAACCTGAATCCCACGGATTACATCTTTTCCACTTGTATGGCAAGGTTATGAAATGGAGAGGGGGCTCATTTTGCGGGATTGGCAGCCGTACGGATACGGGTCCTTAGGGGCGTGAAGCCTGTGAAATGACACAAGCTGCTCTATGATGCTAATGAAACACACGCAGCTCAGCATCTGTTTCATGACCGGATCAGAACGAGGAACGGCTGACTGAAATTACTCAAGAAGTGACATTTTCTTCATTTCCCAAGAACCACAACCATAACAATAAAGGTCGCACCACAGTGGAAATTCCTGTAGGCCTACTTAAAAGCGGCAATTAATTACCGTGATTTTTGGACATTTTGGACCACACTGCAAAAACTGCTTTTATTGCGTAGCATTTTTGTCCTGTTTTAAATCCAAATATCTAAAAATTCTTACATTAAGAAGTAGACAAGCAAAAGTAATTGTCTTGTTTTGGGAAAAAAAAATACTTAAAATTAAGAGAGCTTTTGCTTAAAATAATAGGGTAAGAAAAATAATGTTGTTTTCTGTTTGAAATAAGATTATTTTTCTCACCCCATTGGCAGATTATTTTGCGTATTTTAAGCAAAAGCTCTCTTCATTTTGAGTTATTTTTTCCCAAAACAAGACAAAAACTTTTGCTTGTCTAGTAAATGCTTCTTAAAGGGGGGGGTGAAACACTCAGTTTCAGTCAGTGTCATGTCAATCTTGAGTACCTATAGAGTAGCATTGCATCCTGCATATCTCCGAAAAGTCTTTATTTTTTTTATAATTATATAAGAAAGATGCGCTGTTCCGAGTCTTTCCGAAAAAAGCCGAGCGGGTGGGGGCGTGTCGTGTGAGCGGAGCTAAATAATGACGTGTGCGCGCCGCTGCTATTGTGTTGAGTCGAGTGCGTCGTAAAGCTGTGTCATCCCTAACAGCGGGAAAAAAACTTTATTCAAAATAAAAATATGGCTTTTAATCAGATACAGCCATACATCTATGATCCGGAATCAGACCCAGAGGCTGCAGTTGAACAGGAGCAGCAGCAAAAACGACTAGAGCAGGACGTCTCTATGTGGCACAAGTTATACACTAACTATATAATATGCTTAGCGGCTTGTGTTATTTACATATTTATACTTGAATTATATCGTCGTATTTTTGTCTTTGAAGGTGTACATGTGGGAAGTGCAGTTGTGCACGTGTGTTTGTGTGTTCACGCGTGGTTTGTGTAACGTTAGACAGTAAGCGGACCAGTTTTGCACAGCAGGCTAGTGTTTACATAGAAAGACACGGAATAGTAGCGCATTTGAATGAAGAAGCGCGCTTATTTAGTTCAATATATTTCCCCACTCTTTGTGTATTGTTGAGTGCTTTTAGAATACACAAACATAAAGTTACACATATAGTGGCCAGCTAAACAAATGTACACGCACTACACATCGCATGCTCCATTGATCAATTAACTATACGTGATCATGTTTGGGCTACTTGATGAGCATAGGCAAAAACACAGACATTTGAAGCAGTCTCACTCACCGCCTGCGGTTCTAACGTTGGGACCTTTATCGTTGGGACTGCTCCATCCTTCAGCATTAGGCGATTGGGAAAAGCCGGCGTCGAGCTGGGGCTTGTTTATGAAACAGTCGGCACCGAAATGCAGCGAACAGATATAAACATTCGCGCAACTCAGTTGCTGATCCGGAAAAGCAAATTACATCCACTGTTGCCTTAACGCGGGGTTTTTGGGGAATCTGTGCAGGACTGTCTTGGTCTGGCAACCAAAAACGCACTTTTTATGTGCACATCACCTGTGCAGCGCAGCCTACGAGCCAGCGCTTTGATGGGCGTAGGCTGTTCCCTTACGAAACAAAAATATATTGCAATATACTAGAATTTATATTGCAATACATTAGAAAATATATTTCAATGTATCAGAAACTTCCTCATATATTTGAAAATATATAGCAATATATGGATGGACAACCTATTGCTATATATTGATTCATATATTAAAATACATTGATATACAAACAAAACTGAATTATTTCATGTATGTTTATTGAAACAAAGTATTTTTTGTGAGTTAAGCAAGCTCCTGCATATGTTTACAGAGGTTGATTAACAATAGCCCAAATCAGATGGTGCATGACATTCAATATATTTTCTATATTTAGAAAATATTTCTATTAGGGCCGGGACTTTAACGCGTTAATTAAGATTAATTAATTACGTGACTTTAACGCGTTAATTAATTACGCAAAAAAACCCACACTTTTTGTGTGTTTTTAAGTGTGTTTACCACACTTATTTTTGCACCGCGGAACGTTTTTCAATGAATGAGTTTCGACGGACCAATTATACTGGAACACCAACTAGCGCTCCGGAGTCACGACCAAGGGGGTAATCTAGCGCTCGGAAAGCGTTCCACCCATAGGGGCTGCCATTGCTAACCAAGCCATCACCTGCTGTTAGCATCCCATTGACTCCCATTCATTTTTGAGTCACTTTGACAGTGAATAACTTTACATCTGAGACGTTTAAAGACTCCATTTGTCCATTGTTTATTTCTAAAGAAACACGACAATGTATAAAAGGCTCCATTACCTTGTATCTTACACTATCGCCCCGCAGAAGCTGTTTTTGTAAAAATAGGCTAACGATTGCGTCATAACCAACGCGACCCTGTCGCACAGTTGAGAAATTACCGTATAGACCTGAGGAGACACTCCCAGGCAATCTTTTACTGTCTATGAGGCAGTCGGGGGGACGTGGAGACATGTCCTGGAGACTAGTCTGATAAAGTCAAGGGGGAAGAATGGGGAGAAGCCCATAGTGAGCCAAAAGCAACGGGAGAAAATATTTAAACAACGTGATTCAGATTTCGCTTTCCACATCTACTAGAAGACTCACAGCTGTCAGACAGGAGGCTCACGTCACATCTACGTCGTCAAGCTCAGTCTGAGCCTGCGCAGTTCGCTCAGCCATCAGGAAGTGAGTGCCCCTAGGTTGACTTCATTATTTCGCCGTTGACGTCAATGGGGTCGCTGTGTCCATTTCTTTTACTGTCTATGGTCACGACATCAACAAACCATGTGAACATGAACGAAGAAGCTGATGAGACTGCTTTGCTTGGCCCCGTGGATGGGAAATTTTGTTTTAAAAAACGAAAGAATGGAAGCGTCGTCAAGAGCAAGGTTGTGAGCAAGCTATACAACAAGGAATTCGCGTATCACCGCAGCACATCGAGCCTCAAATATCACAAAAATGCTTTTTCTAAACTGGCAAACATTGCACTGGTCTGCTGGACTGAAATAAATAAACACTATTTTGTTGATTAAGCTTATGTATTCAGTCATTATTCAATGGTATACTAAAAATACATGTGAAAAATTACTTCTCATTGTTCTCAGGTCAAATATTTATATGCAATTAAAATGTGATTAATTAATTACAAAGCCTCTAATTAATTAGATTAATTTTTTTAATCGAGTCCTGGCCCTAATTTCTATATTATATTTTAATCTGTTATATTTTAAAATATATGACAGACAGTGTACATTAGATTATTTCATATTTACCATGTATACAATATATATGATAATTATATATTATGTAATATAAATCAATATATTTAAGACATATGTTCCCATATAATTCTGATTATATTATCCAGTACATTGAGGTATATTATCTCATATAATTTTACATATATATTTACATATATATACAATGACTCTTCCAATATATAATTTCATATATTGTAGGATATATTTCAATATACATAGCAATATATTGAATAGTATAATAATATGTATTTATTCAATATATGAAAACGGCAATAATTGCAGTATTGTCCCATATATTACAATATATTACTTGCATATATAATATATTATTATATAATATATCATATGATATATTACCATGTAAATTTCACAATATATGGAGACACATGAAATATATTGTCAACTAATATATTGAGAAATATATTTTTGTTGCGTAAGGGTTGCTTTCGCTCTCTCCCTCTCTCTCTCTCTCTCTCTCTCTCTCTCCCTCGCTCTCTCTCACGCTCTTCCGGTAGAATTGTCCGTAAGGCCCATACAAGGAAATTCCGCCCCCATTAACGTCAAAGGGGACGCATGATCTCAAAAAACTTGCCGAAACTTATGACTAACCGGAAGTAGTATTTTTGACAAAGAAATACTCCCATCAAACGTCCCTCTTAACTTTTGAAACTTTGTCCATGTTTAGTATGGGATTCCAAGTCTTTAACAGTGTAAAAAGATCAGTATGCATGAAACAGCATTTCACCCCCCCTTTAATGTAAGAATTTTTTTATATTTGGACTTAAAACAGGACAAAAATACTATGTAAGAAAAGCATTTTTTGCAGTGCATGGATTCCCATATTTTTTGAAGTATGTTGAAAATTTGAAGTATGTTGCTTCTCCAGTCCGAAGATATCAGTGAAAGTTTTTTTTCTAAGGTCAATTTTTCATTTGACCACAGCTCTTCCACATTGAATAGCTTCTTATCCTTACATGACAGTTCAAGTTAACTTACATTTTCATAAACCTTAATCTGTGCTCTGAAAACTGGCATATTGCATGACTGTTTGTCATGCAAGGCAATCATAAAATGTGTGAGGTGGTCAGCGGGGTATAGTTGAGACGCAGTGTACCCCGCACTAGAATCTATTGCGGCACATGCAATTTAGTTGCACGATGAAATGCTTTTCTTATAGTATTTTTGTCTTATTTCAAGTCCAAACATCAAAAAAATAAAGTAAGAAGTAGTTACTAGACTAGTAAAAATCATTGTCTTGTTTGGGGATTTTTATATTTTTCCCTATAGTTTTTGCTTAAAATAAGCAAAATAATCTGCCAGTGGCAAATGGCAATTTATTATATATAAATAATCAAAAAAAATGCTGAATGAAAAAAAAAAAATGAATTCTCATTTTTAAAGATATTTTACAAATTCAATGAATTGGTTAGGCAGTTTTACAGCATTACAGATGGGTGTCTCAACTGCACTCGGGTACTGTGTTCCAACTGTACCCAACATGGGTAATAATAATAATTATTCATATTTTAGTAGACAAGTAAAGGAAATGTCATATAAAAAAAAAATCACTTATTTTCAGACCTCAATTTTGGTGTGGTAACTGAAAAAGCAAAAAGTGTACCAATTGTACTCGGTCTATCCTACAAGATCAATATCACACGAGTAGCTGTGTGAGATATGTCTGTATATCATTTATACAACAGTTCAACGGCACAAGTGTGTAAATAAATCAGAAACAACAACAGTCTTTAAAAACACTGTTTTGTGCAGAACTACTTCTGCCCAATAGCCTGGATGCCAGCCAAAACTGACCAATGAAATCATCAGGGCGGGCTTTAGACGATGACGGACAGATGATCAACAGAAACTGACCAATGAGATCATCAGGGCGGGCTTTAGCCGATGACGGACAGATGATCAACAGAAACTGACCAATGAGATCATCAGGGCGGGCTTTAGACGATGACGGACAGATGATCAACAGAAACTGACCAATGAGATCATCAGGGCGGGCTTTAGGCGATGACGGACAGATGATCAACAGAAACGTAATCATCACGTCATCAAAGGGGCTTGGGTTATATTTGTTCTAATCCTAAATGGAGAGTTTGTTTGTATCTGCATCACCTTCACTATTTCTCTCAGAAATGATGATCATGTTGGGTAAGTGCTCTGTGTATCATTAAATTCTTTTAATTTTTTTTACAACAGATTGTTTATTTCAGCGCGTGTGCAGACAGGGTTGCCAAGTTTTTACAACAAAACCTGCCAACTACTAGCCCTAAACAATAGCTTCACGGGAGGTTCTCCGGGGGAAAAAATTGTGTTTGGGGGGTAAAGTGTATAAGCTGGTAGCCACATTCATTTTATAGTTTTATACTGTTTCTATAGTGTCAAAACTTTTCTGTGTCTGTTTTATTTCCCCTTTTTTAAGGAGAAACACCCAATAAAAGGTGATACCTCATCTAAATGAAGTCTCCTGAGCTGTGAAAGAGCAACTTCTGAGCAATAATGTCTGTCTCTCCTGCTTCTTCCTACTTCCTGTGGTGTAGCACCTTCTGTTCACAAGAACTCTCTCTCTCTCTCTCTCTCTCTCTCTCTCTCTCTCTCTCTCTCTCTCTCTCTCTCTCTCTCTCTCTCTCTCTCTCTCTCTCTCTCTCTCTCTCTCTCTCTCTCTCTCTCTCTCTCTCTCTCTCTCTCTCTCTCTCTCTCTCTCTCTATCCTGTGCTGGCTGCGCTCCAGTCCTCATAAGCTGCTAACTAATGTGCCTCCCTCTCGCTCCCGCGGGATCACGAGTGGCCCTTCACCTAGAAGAGAGCGGCGGATGGGCTCGGCCTGCTGGTTTGTTTACTGGCTCTTTGTTTTATTCATGACAATTTAGTCTCGCTTCATTCAATTGAAGGGAGTGACATGTCATCATATAAGCGAGGCTGCGCTCGGTCACACCGCGCAACTTTATGAATAATACGGCGTGGAGGAATTAATCTGTTTAAATAAACGTCTGTGCGGATGAGAAACGGAGACGGAGGCGTCCACAGATAGATCAGCAGATTAGACTTCTCTTGTGCTCTCCTTTAGCTTTCTCAAGATCTGCTGTTCATTTGAGGATTTCCTTGGACAATTAACTTTTTTCCAGCTATTGACGAAAATTTACAGTTTTATGAGTTTTCCCTGTTATATGGAAGAAGGCGCTGTTACACATCTTCTGAAAGAGAATCTTCTGATAAAAACACAGGGAAAGAAGAAGCAGAAACAACTGATTGAATCATGTAAAAAATAAATCAAAACTGCCTAATGTTACTGAATGAAATGAGCTACAGGATTGTGAAGCGTTAGGGTGTTGATGACAGGGCTCCAGACGGCGACCAAATGGTGGCCTTTTGCGAAAAAAATTTCATGCTGGTGCAACAAAATTTTGTTAGAGGTCGCACTTATGCAACCACCACCGTGCCCAACTGATGAGCGCAGACATTTCTGTTACATATGAAAAGGGATACTTCACCGCTTTTTCATATTAAACTGTTATTCCCTTAACTAAGACGAGTTGACACACACCTCTCTCGTGTCAGTGTGTGCTCTTTATCTCTCTGACGCGCGGTGACGATCTGATAGCATTTAGCTTAGCCCACTAAGCCCAGTTCATTCACTATGGTACCAAACAGAGATCAAGTTAGAAGCCACCAAACACCTCCACCTATTTAAATACAGTTACACCAATAGCTGAACGATCAAGTATGATGACATAAAATAAAATGTGGCGCTTTTCTAAGCGGTTTAAAAATGAGAACTATAATGTATGGCGGAATAGCACTTCTGAGAGTACTTCGGCTCGGTGCAGTAAAAAGTCCCGGCTGAAAAATCCTCTCCTCACATCTCCCCCTCCCTCTCTCATTTCTGTCAATAGCTGTTACAATTTTAGATGTGAGGAGAGGATTTTTGGTTGCTTCTAACTTCTTAGATCTCTGTTTGGTACCATAGTGTGTGTGTGTGTGTGTGTGTGTGTGTGTGTGTGTGACTCTTTAGCTCCGCCCACTGCACGCCTCCACGGACTCGGCTGTTTTCAAAACGAATCGGTTCACTGTATCTGTCTTTTATAAATCTGATAAACTAAAGACTCTTGTGAGATATGAAAGATCAACACTACTCTACAGATACTCAAGATTAACACGAGACTGACGGAAACTGTGTGTTATGATTACCAACACAGCGAGCAATCTCTCTTTTAGCACCGCTCATCTCGGCTGTCACTCATAACCCGAGAATGATTTCTCCAGAAAATTCCTCAGCCATTATCACTAGCTATGCTGCCCAGCTGAGCGTGTGACTAATTGATTATTCATTCATTATTCATCCAGCATATGAGGATCACATTACACTTTCAGATTTGCAGGAGGACACGCAAAAACTCATTCACCGCGTGCATTCGAGCGGACCTGAGACTCGCCCCGCCGAGAGATGCAAAGTATAAAGTTATGGGAAAAGTTGACAGCCTGACCTTCTTAAGGCCACACGGCTAAACTTTCCTTCCATGGCGCTGGGTCATCCGTTAATTTAGCCCACTTCTCTGGAGAGAGGCAGAAGTACCGCGGTTATGAAGGAAAAACTTTGCTCTTGCTAAAAATAACCACCTTTGCCAACCTCCTCAGTTTGTGGGTCAGTGGCTGGCTGATATTGATCGCTTTAAATTACTCCTGTGCTCCTCATGCACGGCTGTCTCTCCGTGTGCCGCTCTCTCCGTGTAAAAGGTAGTGATGTGGGATATTGGTACATCAGCACGACAGGCCGTGATGCATAAACGTCTTCCTCTATTGATTCATCGGGCTGTCAGGGGAGTATTTGGGCTGAAGTCTTTTACTTTATCATGTTTGTTCGGTGTCTGCGAGGGCGGCCACCCCGCTGCTGCTCCAGAAAATTTTTAATAATCTTGTTTTATAGACCTCAGTCCCAAGGTCAATAGCATTTCCATTATAATGCTGTGCTGGGAGTACGTGTGCGGGTAATTTAACATTCACTTCTCTGCTTTTTTACTTCTCAGGCCAGGAAAGGCTGTAACCTTTGGCTCTTAAAGAGACGGTGCATGTGCTATTGAGTGGGATGTGTTAAATCCACAGCACCCAAATATCCTCTGTCACCCTTTTAACATGCCATCTAACAAAGAAGGAAAAGCTAAAATAGGCATAACTTTAATTGAATTACATGCTAATAAATGTTTAATTTAAGCCAGTTGCCAAGGAAACACTCATTTTACCTTGATGTACTGAAATAACTAAAGCTAAAACTGAAATAAAAATGAATGAAAGTATTTTGACAGTTAAAACAAAAACTAATTATAAGACAAAAACACCAACATTTTGACATATATAAAATAAAAAATAATAAATATTAAAGGGATAGTTCACTTTAAAATGAAAATCCTATCATCCTTTACTCATCCTCAAGTTGTTTCAAACCTGTATAAATGTCTTTCTTCAGCTGAACACAAGGGAAGCTATTTTGAAGAATGTCAGTAACCAAACAGTTAACTGGAGCCATTGACTT
This sequence comes from Pseudorasbora parva, assembly GCF_024679245.1. Lineage (NCBI taxonomy): Eukaryota > Metazoa > Chordata > Actinopteri > Cypriniformes > Gobionidae > Pseudorasbora > Pseudorasbora parva. Next base: position 43,434,451 of record NC_090187.1, read on the forward strand.
CCATAATAGAAAAAAAAAAACACTATGTAGTCCAGGATTTTCGATGATTTTTGGGCCTATAATTCTCTGCTGTGGCCTGAATGATAGTCAGATACACTGTTTTTGGTGCTCAGTGTTGGGGAAAGTAATGCCTTACTTTACTAGTTACTTGGAAAAAGTAATCTGATTACTTTACTCTCACTAGTAATCATAGACTATAAAAAGATGGACAATGTGCCTACACTCTTCCGTGGAAGTAAGGGATGAGTCATGAGCGTGAAGTTGAACTACGATATCAAGGTCCCGCCCACACTTTTTTTTATTATTATTAAAAGTTATGGAAATGTAGAAATGAAAGTTAAAGCTCCAATGTCCTCCCGAAGTTTCCAAAAAATGTCCGTTAGTGCCTCAGTGATCACTTCGCTCAGAGAAGCCGTCAATTACAGCTGTCAATCATAACGTCACAGCACAATATAATAAAGCATAACCGCCGTTAATATATCATCAATTAACTAACTAAAACCAAACTTATCTAAAGAACAACACTTGAAAATACATCAGCGTGATAAAAATCACCTAAAAATGACAGAAACCATCTTTGGAAAAAATGCAATTGAAGTGTTTTTTATTGCTTAGTTTTTCTATGTCCCATTACATTTCATGGAGAGGGCGGGGTTTACAACTTACACTAAAGATTGGGTTGTTTAACCTAGAGATTGGGTTGTTTAACCTAGAGATTGGGCTGTTTAACCTAGAGATTGGGTTGTTTAACCTAGAGATTGGGTTGTTTAACCTAGAGATTGGGCTGTTTAACCTAGAGATTGGGCTGTTTAACCTAGAGATTGGGCTGTTTAACCTAGAGATTGGGTTGTTTAATCTAGAGATTGGGCTGTTTAACCTAGAGATTGGGTTGTTTAACCTAGAGATTGGGTTGTTTAACCTAGAGATTGGGTTGTTTAACCTAGAGATTGGGTTGTTTAACCTAGAGATTGGGTTGTTTAACCTAGAGATTGGGTTGTTTAACCTAGAGATTGGGCTGTTTAACCCAGAGATTGGGCTGTTTAACCTTGAGATTGGGTTGTTTAACCTAGAGACTGGGCTGTTTAACCTAGAGATTGGGTTGTTTAACCTAGAGATTAAACAACCCAACTTTATTTTCAACTTTATTTTTATTTTATAACTTTATTTTCAAAGTTAAACAACCCAATCTCTAGGTTAAACATTGGGCTGTTTAATCTAGAGATTGGGTTGTTTAACCTAGAGATTGGGCTGTTTAATCTAGAGATTGGGTTGTTTAACCTAGAGATTGGGTTGTTTAACCTAGAGATTGGGCTGTTTAACCCAGAGATTGGGCTGTTTAACCTAGAGATTGGGTTGTTTAACCTAGAGACTGGGCTGTTTAACCTAGAGATTGGGTTTTTTAACCTAGAGATTGGGTTGTTTAACCTAGAGATTGGGTTGTTTAACCTAGAGATTGGGTTGTTTAACCTAGAGATTGGGTTGTTTAACCTAGAGACTGGGCTGTTTAACCTAGAGATTGGGCTGTTTAATCTAGAGATTGGGTTGTTTAACCTAGAGATTGGGTTGTTTAACCTAGAGATTGGGTTTTTTAACCTAGAGATTGGGCTGTTTAACCCAGAGATTGGGCTGTTTAACCTAGAGATTGGGTTGTTTAACCTAGAGACTGGGCTGTTTAACCTAGAGATTGGGTTTTTTAACCTAGAGATTGGGCTGTTTAACCCAGAGATTGGGCTGTTTAACCTAGAGATTGGTTTGTTTAACCTAGAGACTGGGCTGTTTAACCTAGAGATTGGGTTGTTTAACCTAGAGATTGGGTTGTTTAACCTAGAGATTAAACAACCCAACTTTATTTTCAACTTTATTTTTATTTTATAACTTTATTTTCAAAGTTAAACAACCCAATCTCTAGGTTAAACATTGGGCTGTTTAATCTAGAGATTGGGTTGTTTAACCTAGAGATTGGGCTGTTTAATCTAGAGATTGGGTTGTTTAACCTAGAGATTGGGTTGTTTAACCTAGAGATTGGGCTGTTTAACCCAGAGATTGGGCTGTTTAACCTAGATATTGGGTTGTTTAACCTAGAGATTGGGCTGTTTAACCTAGAGATTGGGTTGTTTAACCCAGAGATTGGGCTGTTTAACCTAGAGATTGGGTTGTTTAACCTAGAGACTGGGCTGTTTAACCTAGAGATTTGTTTTTTAGATCAAATAGGATTCGATGTGAGTTTCTAAAAGCACCATCTACTGTCAGGGAGTGAACTTGCACATTAACTCGCAAAGATGCGTCACAAAACTTCATCGTTAGTGTCCATAGATACAGGGAATATTTTTACAGGGCTGATATGTTCACCATCTCATCCAGTTGTTTTCCTCTTTTTCGTGTCATGGATGAATTGCAGCATCTGTTTTTACAGTTCCTCTCTTTAAATGACTTAGTGGTTTCTATGGTCAGTGTTTTCTATGTTGAAGAATGGCTAAGAAAGCATGCTGTAAATGCATGAATACAAACATCAATAACCTTGCACATAGACATCCATTAACGGGCCCAGAGGTGTTTGTCTGCCGTTTGTGTTGTGCATAAAGAAAGAATCAATCCATCAGTCCAGCTGGTGGCGTCCCAGAGGAGATCTGACTCAGTGTCCCGGAGGATGTCAGCATCTATTATCGTCCTCTACCGCACCTCCGCTCTGACAGACTTTGCTTAGCCCAACTTTACTGCACAAGTTTTTATTTTCACACAGCCATCAACACGAATGTCTTTATTTCACCAGAGGTCATGCATTCATGTTCTCTTCCTCTTTTATTTATAGGGTGTCTCAACATTTTGACAGCAGAGCAAGCGGAGACAGCATCAAATGCTGAGAAATACTTTACATAAAAACGAGAGGTGGAAAATGGCACATTGTTGTCAGGTGAAACCGGTGACGTTTGTCACAGGCATTTCCAAATCTGCAGTCTTTTCAGAGAGAATCTGAGAGAGAGAGAGAGAGAGAGAGAGAGAGAGAGAGAGAGAGAGAGAGAGAGAGAGAGAGAGAGAGTATAAGTGTGAGTGTGAGTGTGAGTGTGAGTGTTTGTGTGCTTGAAGGCCAGAGCGATTGTTGTGAGTGAGATCGATCCAATTCTCACTATTAACTAGTCGCTTATCAGCGTGCATATTACTAGGATATTGGCTGTTTATTAGCACTTATAAAGCACATATTAATGCCTTATTCTGCATGACCTTATTCTACATCCCTTAATCCTTCATAAAACTACTTTACTAACTATTAATAAGCAGTTATTAGGAGTTTATTGTTGCAAAAGTCCTGGAAATGTATCCTAAACCCTAAAGTGTGACCATCTATATACAGCATATAGGCGTTCATACAGGACTGAAAAGCAAATATAGCCTACTAACACATTTTCTATTTATGTAAATTGACAATTTCCAGCACATAAAATAGACTATTAATATTTTCTTGTTACGGTCAATTTGTTTCATGTGCTGTGAGGAGTCATGATCAGACAGAAATCAGAAAACACAGCGGGAGGTTTCTCTCTTTTTCCCAGATGTCATTTCATTTTCACAGACGCGCCATCCCAAAAATCTCATCTTCTTTTGAGATCGTGTTTTGAAAGAGAAATACAAATAGCTTTATTTTTTCATGCAAAACCTCAAAAATAAACCTAATCATGATGTAATGAGTCTCTTCAGTTCTTCTCCCTACCAGTGTCAGTGTTTCTGAGCTCCTGAAACGCCTCATTTGTAGTCTTGAGTTTTCTTCCGGAAAACCAACACGTCACAATATTCCTCATTATAATAATTCAAATGCAGAATAAAGGGGCGTGGCCTGGTTGAGTTAGTTAGTAGTGTGTTGAAACTGCCGGTTATGGTAAGGGGCGGATCATTTCCCAAACACGCTGGAAGAGCTTGACCAATCACAACACACTGCTCCAGCCGACCAATCAGAGCACATTGTGCTTTTAAGAAGGCGGGGCTTCATAGAGACGGGAACTAAACAGAGCGTTACTGACAGACTGGGAAGAGACGAGCCGCAACAATGGAGAATATGAGGAAATTAACTTGTTTTACATTGAATGTAAGTCTCTCTTTTTGTTCTCAGGATCTGTAGCAGGAAGTTTGTGAAGCCAAACTACAGATTATCATCAGGCTGTCTCTTATTTTGGTCTCTGCATCATTGCTTATTCACTTAACGCATGAACTGCCTGGCCTAATTTATCACACCATAGTGAAGATTACATTGTGAGAACGGATGCAGAAGAGATTGCCGTCCTTGCTGAGGGTGTTTAGAGAGGCATTAATTCACGATTGGACATCCTCACCCTCATATTAGCACATTAGAAGAGCGTTAACCTCATCAGAAAGGCATAGACAGAAAGGCCAGCTCTGCCCCGCAGCCTAACTACCCATAAACACCGGCGGCACGTAATGAAAAGATGTGCTTAAGATTTTATGGGCTTTTCAATATATGTCGTGCCCTGAATCGATGCGTTTATAGGGTTAGGCGACACCACAGCGCGATGTCAGACTCAAGTTTATATTTTTGCCTTTCTGTGAGTCGTGGACATGGTGGTTGTAAAGGAGCTCTTAGTTGTTATTGACATATTGTTTTGTGCTGTCTCTAGTATGTAGGCACCAAAAGAAAGGTAACGGGCAGCTGTGTGTGTGTGTGTGTGTGTGTGTGTGTGTGTGTGTGTGTGTGTGTGTGTGTGTGTGTGTGTGTGTGTGTGTGTGTGTGTGTGTGATGGGTAGGTTTAGGGGCAGTGTAAGGGGATAGAAAACACGGTTTGTACAGTATAAAAACCATTACACCTATGGAAAGTCCCGATATGTCACAAAAACAAACGTGTGTGTGTGTGTGTGTGTGTGTGTGTGTGTGTGTGTGTGTGTGTGTGTGTGTGTGTGTGTGTGTGTGTGTGTGTGTGTGTGTGTGAATTCTTGAAATCTCACTTGTTATTATCTATGAACTAAAAAACAGGGATGTTATACGTTTGTTATTAATTTTGGTCTCATACAATATTATTTGAATAATAATTACTATTATTTTGTGGTTCAAAATGACGATGGCTGGCTTAAAAAAAATCACACAATGAAAAATACTAAATAGTGACTGTGGCAAGGGAGGCGTGGTTCAGCGAGGTCTGCAGCGGGAGAGAGGGCCGCGGGACGAGCGGTAAGTGAGTGGGTTGGACGCAGATTAATAACACCTGTCTCTTGTTCTAGTAATGAGCGCGGAGACGGGATAAAACACCAGCGGAACCGGAGACCAGGAAGAGAGAGAGTCGGACTGTTGATGCGAGACCCTGAGATATCCGGAACCCGGAAGTGCGTGACCCGGAAGCGAAACTGAGCATATACAGAGACAAACACACGCTGAAGCGTGCACGTTGTGATTTGAGTTATTGAGAAAATAAAGAGCATCAACAGTCCTGCCGACCCCCGTGTCCTCTTCCTTCCTCACTATATCGAACTTATTACACTGGTGCCGAAACCCGGGAAGGAAGCAGGACAGAGCCGCCGCCATGACAACGCCCTCCGCCTCGCCATTTGCGGAGATCATCACCTCCCTCGCGGTCCTCCACCAGGAACACCATAAGGCATTGCTGGACCTTCGGACCGAACAGGAGCGCCGCTTCGAGGCCATCGTCCAAGGCCAGCAAGAGGACCGCGAGCGGTTCCGGAGCTGGATGGACCGGGAGGTTCGCGCCGAGGCCGCTGGGCGGGCCAGCGCACCGGTGCACGTGCCCCTACAGAAGATGGGGCCGGAAGACGATCCCGAGGCCTTCGTGGATCTGTTCCAAAAAGCCGCGGAGGCCTGCGGGTGGCCCCGGGCACAGTGGCCGGTGCGCCTCATCCCCCTTCTATCCGGCGAAGCCCAGGCGGCCGCGCAACATCTACCGGTCGCGAACCTCCTGGACTACGACGACCTGAAGCGGGCCATACTTCAGCGGGTCGGCCGGACCCCAGAACAACACCGCCAGCGCTTCCGCTCCCTGGAGTGGGGTGAGTCCGGTCGACCCTTCGCATTGGCCCAACAGCTCCGGGACGAGTGCCGCAGATGGCTGCTGGCCGGCGGCAGCGACGTGGACCATGTTGTCGATCTGGTGGTGCTGGAGCAGTTCATCACTCGGCTCCCCCGGAAGACCGCCGAGTGGGTCCAGTGCCACCGGCCCACGTCGCTGGAGACGGCCATCCACCTGGCGGAGGACCACCTGGTGGCGTGCCCGGGGGTCGGCGAACCCCCACTAACTTCTCCCTCTCTCTCTCCCCCCTCTCTCTCTCTCTCTCGACCTGTCCCTCTCCCCAGGTCCCGCCCTCCAGGCCCTCCTCGCGTCCCCCCCAGAGGCCGGGGTGGGATGGGCCTTGGACCGTCTGGGAGTTCGCGGGTCCCGCCCAGGGGGGCGGGGCCGCTGGGGGCTGGTGGTGACAATGGCTCTGGGGCGCCGGGGCGGCGGGTAGGCCTGGGCTGGCCTGCTGGCGGTGCGGCGATCCGGATCATTTTGTGGACCGATGTCCGATGATGGACATCGGAACAATGATCCGGATCCCGGACGTCCAGCAGACCACCCCCGATCAAGCAGGAGAGTACCAAATTCCTGTAAGTATCAAGGGGGGTACATATCAGGCCTTGGTGGATTCAGGATGTAACCAAACCTCGATCCATCAAAGCCTGATGCAGCCTGGGGCATTGGATACAAGCCGCATGGTTAAGGTGCGGTGTGTGCACGGGGATGTGGTGGAATATCCGGTTGTCCCAGTCACGATACAGTTTAGGGGGAAAAAGCATAATGTTGAGGTGGCGGTCAGTCCCCACCTCCGGCATCCGCTAATTCTGGGGACGAATTGGCCCGCCTTTTCGGCGTTATTGGGGTCGTTATGCGCGGATGCCGCTTGGGGAAACAAGGCTAGGAACGGGGCGGTGCGAGTGCAGGTTGGCGAGACTGATACGGGACCCTTGGGAACAGCTTCAGGGGAACCGAGCGGGGTTGAGAGGCTGATTCTCTCGGACCGCGATGACTTCCCTCTGGAGCAGTCCCAACATGAGACTCTAAAACATGCTTTCCAACAGGTCCGCACTATCGACGGTCAGTCCCTCCAACCCGCATTGCCCGTCACGTATCCTTATTTTGCCATAATTAAGGATAGGTTGTATCGAGTGACCCAAGACGCTCAGACAAAAGTGGATACAACCCAGTTGTTAGTACCAAAGAGCCGCCGGGAAATGCTTTTCCAGGCGGCTCACTCTAACCCGATGGCGGGCCACCTGGGACAGGCGGCCACGCTGAATCGTTTAATGACCCGATTTTTTTGGCCAGGCATTCATGACAATGTGCGCAGGTGGTGCGCGTCTTGTCCGGAATGTCAGTTGGTGAACCCACTGGCCGCCCCAAAAGCGCCATTGCGGCCCCTACCATTAATGCAGGTCCCCTTCGAGAGAATTGCGATGGACCTCATCGGGCCATTAGAGCGATCCGCACGCGGACATCGTTTTGCGCTAGTTATCGTGGACTACGCAACACGATATCCGGAAGCAGTGGCTCTCCGCAACATCTCGGCGAAGAGTGTTGCGGACGCACTGTTTCGTTTGATCTCCCGGGTGGGGATTCCGAAAGAAATCCTCACTGATCAAGGCACGGCGTTTATGTCACGCACGTTAAGCGAATTGTACGGATTATTGGGCATTAAATCCATTCGAACCAGCGTCTATCACCCACAAACAGACGGCTTGGTCGAACGATTTAATCGCACTCTTAAATCCATGATCCGTAAATTCGTACAGGAAGACGCCAAAAATTGGGATCGGTGGTTAGAACCCCTCTTATTTGCTGTGCGCGAGGTCCCGCAAGCCTCCACGGGGTTTTCCCCCTTCGAGCTTCTCTACGGGCGACAGCCACGGGGGGTGCTGGACGTCCTACGAGAAACTTGGGAGGAGGGGCCTTCGTTGGCCAAAAACGAAATTCAGTACGTCATGGACTTGCGAACAAAACTCCACACATTGGGGCGGCTATCTAGGGAGAATTTGTTGCAAGCCCAGGACCGCCAGAGCCGGTCATATAACAGGGGTACTAAACTACGCAAATTCACACCGGGAGAGAAAGTGCTCGTTCTACTCCCAACGTCGAGCTCAAAATTAATGTCAAAGTGGCAGGGGCCGTTTGAGGTCGCACGGCAGATAGGAGAGCTCGATTATGAAGTGATACGATCCGATAGGAACGGGGCACGTCAAATATACCACCTCAATCTGCTTAAAAAATGGAATGAGGTGGAATCGGTGTTGTTGGCAACGGTGATCGGGGGAGAGGATGATCTCGGGCCAGAGGCGAGCATTAAAGCACAATCAGTCGCGTTGGCCCCAGGGGGAGATCACCTCTCACCGTTACAACTCGCTGATTTATCGAAATTACAGGCGGAGTTCGCTGACGTGTTCTCGCCCCTACCGGGACGTACCGACTTGATTCAGCACCATATCGAGACCGAGCCGGGCGTGGTAGTTCGCAGCCGGCCGTATCGCTTGCCTGAACACAAGAAAAAAGTAGTTCAGGACGAATTAGGCGCAATGCTCGACATGGGAGTAATCGAGGAGTCCAACAGTGACTGGGCGAGCCCGATAGTTTTGGTCCCCAAAACAGACGGCTCGGTCAGGTTCTGTGTGGACTACCGCAAGGTGAACGCTGTGTCGAAGTTCGACGCGTATCCAATGCCACGGGTTGACGAGTTGCTTGATCGGTTAGCCACGGCTCGATTTTATTCGACACTGGACTTAACAAAGGGCTATTAGCAGATCCCCTTGTCTCCATTGTCCAAAGAAAAAACAGCTTTCACCACGCCGTTTGGATTACACCAATTTGTCACGCTTCCTTTCGGCTTGTTCGGGGCGCCCGCAACCTTCCAGCGGCTCATGGATAGGATTTTGCGTCCCCATGCTGCATATGCTGCGGCGTACCTAGATGACATAGTGATTTATAGTCACGATTGGCAGCGGCATATGCAGCATGTGAGGGCGGTCCTGAGGTCGCTGAGGAGAGCGGGGCTCACGGCCAATCCGAAGAAGTGTGCGATTGGGCGGGTGGAAGTATGGTATCTGGGCTTCCACTTGGGTCATGGACAGGTGCGTCCCCAAATTGATAAGACTGCCGCAATTGCAACCTGTCCGAGGCCCAAGACCAAAAAGGAGGTAAGACAGTTCTTGGGGCTGGCGGGATATTATAGACGGTTTATACCAAATTATTCGGACCTCACCAGCCCTTTGACTGATCTTACTAGAAAGGGGCTTCCAGATACGGTCCAGTGGACGGAGCCGTGTCAACAGGCTTTTACCCAAGTAAAGGCTGCTCTATGTGGCGGGCCGCTGTTACACTCCCCTGACTTTTCTCTCCCTTTCTTGTTGCAGACTGACGCGTCGGACAGGGGGCTGGGCGCAGTCCTGGCCCAGGAGGTGGAGGGGGGAGAGCGGCCGGTGCTGTACATTAGCCGTAAGCTCTCCAAGAGGGAAGCTAAGTACAGCACCATAGAAAAGGAGTGTTTGGCCATCAGATGGGCCGTTCTCACCCTCCGCTATTACCTCCTGGGGCGGGAGTTCACTCTCTGTTCGGACCACGCTCCTCTCCAATGGCTCCACCGCATGAAGGATACCAACGCGCGGATCACCCGTTGGTATCTGGCTCTCCAGCCGTTTAAGTTCAAGGTGGTCCACAGGCCGGGTGCTCAGATGGCTGTGGCCGATTTCCTCTCCAGAAATGGGGGGGGGGGGGGGGCTGCAGGCCGGACGGCTCCCCGGCCTGAGTCGGGCGGTGGGGGTATGTGGCAAGGGAGGCGTGGTTCAGCGAGGTCTGCAGCGGGAGAGAGGGCCGCGGGACGAGCGGTAAGTGAGTGGGTTGGACGCAGATTAATAACACCTGTCTCTTGTTCTAGTAATGAGCGCGGAGACGGGATAAAACACCAGCGGAACCGGAGACCAGGAAGAGAGAGAGTCGGACTGTTGATGCGAGACCCTGAGATATCCGGAACCCGGAAGTGCGTGACCCGGAAGCGAAACTGAGCATATACAGAGACAAACACACGCTGAAGCGTGCACGTTGTGATTTGAGTTATTGAGAAAATAAAGAGCATCAACAGTCCTGCCGACCCCCGTGTCCTCTTCCTTCCTCACTATATCGAACTTATTACAGTGACCATTGCAAATAGCAAAGAGATAATATCAGTATTATATTATAACAAAATTATGTCTTTACAAAAAACAACATGATAAATAAAATGTTATTTAAAGGGGACGTATTATACCCCTTTTTACAAGACATAATAAGAGTTTCAGCTCAAAATACCCCACAGATCATTTGTTATATCATGTTGTAAACGCCCATTTTTGAGTGGAAGGAAAAACATGCAGTTTTCGTGCATGTATCTTTAAATGCAAATGAGAGGCTGTTCCCCGCCCCCTATCCAGAAGAGGGCGGAGCCTCAAACACTCTGAATACTTTATTATCTGTATGTGTTTTAAAGTCATAGTCTAAACTTCTGAAATATGGTTTTCTGAGCACACACACACACACCTGAAGCTATGTTCATCAGGCTATTTACTGCAGGCTGTTTTTGTGAAGACAAGACACCCACACACAAAAACATGATATTATGGTCATCACAGAAAGGTGTAAAGCATTGCTTTAAGGGGTTGTACTCACTAACCCTAAAGCCAGAAGCATATAAACTAGTTAACAGTTTGACTAGCTTGATCAGATTCTCTTTTTATATTTTTGCTAATGTCCATCATGAGAGTACACATGTTTTTGCATTGCATTATGAATGATGGTGTGACATTTAGTAAAGCAGCAATGCACAAAAAGAAGCTTGTGCAGCTAGAAATGTGTTCATAGGAGCAATAACAACAGGCTCAGCAACCGCCGCTGATTATTTCAAATACTTTAGACAAAATGTTTCACAAAGGTGTGCAGAATTAGCAGACACACTCAGCATTCAACAGATACAGTGTGTTTGAGTTCAGAAGGAGAGAGGGAAGCAGATAAGAGGCTCAGGCTGCGGCCTGCGCACCACTTACATTAATAAACAATGAGAGGCGCTTGGATTTCAGCTCAAGTACATCCAGGCCAAAGTTTCAGCACAGCCATGAGAAACAATACGACTGGAAGGACAGGGTACAGTCAGAATGCTTTAGTGTTGTTTGGCCTATATTAAATATGCAAAGAGCAGGAAAAAAAGCCACATGAATATCCATGTGACCTGAACATCCTCTTCAGAAAGATTCATGCTTAAAATCAACAACAATATGATAATATTTCAGATTAGACGTTTGGGTTTTTCTTTTTCTAAGTAATCAGATTTAGGATTTTCATTTAAAGGCCAGTAAAATGGAAAAACACTTCCCAAACGATATAAATATAAAAGATGACAACATCAGTTATAACCATAATTAAACTAAACTATCCCTGTTCTCTCTATATCAGCAGATATTATAACCGTAATTAAACTAAACTATCCTCTGTTCTCTCTATATCAGCAGATATTATAACCGTAATTAAACTAAACTATCCCTGTTCTCTCTACATCAGCAGATATTATAACCGTAATTAAACTAAACTATCCCTGTTTTCTCTTCATCAGCAGATATTATAACCGTAATTAAACTAAACTATCCCTGTTCTCTCTTCATCAGCAGATATTATAACTGTAATTAAACTAAACTATCCCTGTTCTCTCTTCATCAGCAGATATTATAACCGTAATTAAACTAAACCATCCCTGTTCTCTCTTCATCAGCAGATATTATAACCGTAATTAAACTAAACTATCCCTGTTCTCTCTTCATCAGCAGATATTATAACCGTAATTAAATTAAACTATCCCTGTTCTCTCTTCATCAGCAGATATTATAACCGTAATTAAACTAAACTATCCCTGTTCTCTCTTCATCAGCAGATATTATAACCGTAACCTTCAGAAATGTCCCGTCTCATTCTACATGTCGTCTCTTCTTCTTGAGTCTCTCCATCATTGTCTGACTCCAGTTTGATCATAAAAGGCTGAACAGTTTCTGATATTTTCAGTCTGTGTCTGCGTGAGATAATCGGAGCTGCTAACATGAGATCTTGAAGCTCCGCCCACTTCTGGAAAGGGGGCGGGAGCAGCAGCTCATTTGCATTTAAAGCAACACACAAAACCTGTGCACTTTTACTCACCCTTAAAATTTAAAATTTTAATATGCTATAAAAATTATCTGAGGGGTATTTTGAGCTAAAACTTCACATACACACTTGGACACATTGGATACTTATATTACATCTTGTAAAATGGGACCACTTTAATCACTTATGTGCATTATAGCTGCATATTTATACATGAGAATGCTTTGACGAGCTATTTTGGTGTATATCTACAAACACAGCGACACCAATACAGAGCAACATGGGACGCACACATCAGATCTGAACAGGTGAACACAATGTGGACAGTCATTCATTTTAAATCAGATTCCAATCGAATAAACAAATATCATAGACTTAGCCTGCAAGCAAATTGGATTTTTCCCAAATCAGATCTATTCAGGCTGACTATCTGGACTATATAAATGGAAAGTGATCAAATAAGATCTGCATGGGTTGCTTTGGTAAAGACATAGGCGTACCTACGTACGTGACCAGACTTTCAAAACAGAAACCTCCATAGAAAACCTCCAAAAAAAAAACATAGAAGCGGTGCAGAACTCCTCCGTCGCACAGGAAGTGCCATTAGAACATTAGACTGAACCGTAAATGGACTGCATTTATATATAGCGCTTTTTAACAGACCCTATGGCCATCCAAAGCGCTTTACATCTTGCCTCACATTCACCCATTCACTCTCTCATTCATACACCGACAGCGTTGTCTGCCATGTAAGGCGCCACCCAGCTCGTTGGAAAAAGTTGGGGTTAGGTGTCTTGCTCATGGACACCTCGACACTTGGTCAGGTGGAACCGGGGATCGAACCACCAACCTTCCGGTTACAATCTACATGAACCACTGAGCCACTGCCACCCCGTATCAATACTTCCCGTTTGAAATCTGATATAAGCAGCCAGAGCATCCAAACTGAGTCGCATCTGTAAAAATCTGAATGGAATCGCATTTTGCATTCAATATATGATTTTAATAAGACTTTCAATCTGTATATGCAAAAAAGTCAACTGGAACTCTGAACTGGACTCTTGACATGGACCAGTAGAGAAAAAACACCCACAACATTCATCCTAGCAGTGATTTTCACATGGGCAAACATCACAAACATGTAAAAATGCAGCGAGATTTGCGCTGCCTTTGTCATGACTTTGAGCGACAGGATGAGGATGGGTTTCTCTTTGAAGATGATGTTCTGGTTTGGGGCTTCAGAGTCTTTTGTTAGCGCTACAGCATTAGCACAAAACTTCAAGAGATCGCCTTCAAGCTGAGCTCGGCAGCTAATATTTCCTGAAGGACAATGTTCTTGTGTCAACATTTGTATTACTATGCAAATGCGATAGCTTTCTTTGTTGTGCAACCATCTCACAATCATTTAGCCTCATGTAGAAACAAAGAACTTTGGAAACACAGTCCTGCTTTGATGCCGTGAAGAACACACACGAATATCAGAGTAAATCACAGCGCGCTTCTGGTTTATTCACTCACTTCCAGGTTTTCTTAAAGGGTTACTTCAGCGATTAACATATGGCTTTGTATCAGTAGAAACCCTGGAGTATATTCAAATGATTAATTTCTATGAAAGTTAAGCTTCCAAAGGCATGAACTGAAAACGCGTTGTGAATGTATGCCGCGAATGTGGTCGCGATTACCTCAGCTCTCATCAGGAGAGCTCATCAACTCATTTATGACGTTAAATGTAATCTGAGTCTGCTGTGAAACTCACGCGGCAACTCGATCGTTATATTGAACAGACACATTCAGTATTTAATTGTAGGGAATGGCCTCACAGGGCAGCGAAGCATTCTGGGAATTGTTGTCTTTCATCCCCATGAGACAAAAATACATTTTCTGTCTTTTCTCAGTCCTGAAAGCACCAAATTCAAAAATAATTTCACATTTCTACTACATTAATGACCCAGTTTAAATACAGATTCATCTTCCCAGCGCTGAAGTACCCCTTTAAGTCAAATGACATCAGTGTGAGGAACAGACCCAAATTTGAGAGCAATAACAACTTCAACTTCAGTCACATGACTTCAAAAGAGATTAAAGATAGTGCATAGAAGAGTCATATGAACTACTTTTCTAATACCTTTATGGTACTTTTTGTCTTCATTTGGATAAGAGGCGGAGGATGTTTTTCAAAGTAGGAATAAATTCATAGGGTCTGCAGCATCATAAGGATGAGTAGCTAAATGAAGACATAATTGTCAATGAACAGATAAACGTTTTTTTCTTTTTTTTTTGTTCGTTGCCAAGGTTTGTCTGGTTAGCATAATTACACCATCTGGACATTAAAAGCATCTTTCTCCATTGACAACCATTCAAAAGGAGTTTGTTGTGTATTGATACAATTTAATTTTTATCAAATCAATATTTCAAAGATATTTTGCTAGTGAAATATTTATATATTGTTTTATAGCAATTTCTGAGTTAAAATCACTCAGAACAACAAATATTTAGACCTAAATATTAATATTTATGCATGTGCATTTTATGCATTTTCGATTTTAAAATGTGATTAATATTCGTCATACATAAAATAAACATACTTTTTTCTAACCAGTTTAATTTATTGAAGCATCATAAATATGCATCACAGTTCAAACTATGTAATAAAAAAAATGGATGGAAAATTTCTATGCAATTCAATTGCATAAAACTTAACCTCTAAATTCCTCTGGGACCATTTCCGCCTGGATTTGGCCGACCCATTGAAGAGCTTCCCATACACACACACAGTGGTCTCTAAATACATAATTTGGGGTTTATTTTACACGAAACCCTTTGAAGTTAGTGACTTTACTTAAAAGTGATAAACATTTAAGTACATGTTGCCTGAGCTGCAATAACTTTTTTTTTTGTGCAATTATTTTTAATTTGTGACTCTTGGATATTGTATTTATACCACTGTATATGGTGAGACCTGTCTAGTCGAGTGATTTGGTTATAGGCAGAATTTACATAAAAATGTAATATTCCTCCCTTTAGATCCATATGAATAAATCTGGCATACAACATGATACAGACAAAACTATATTTTTCCAATACTTGCTGCCATCTAGTGGAAACAGCCCAAACTGTCTGCAGGGTGCTAGAACCCACGGGGCCTGAGTTACACACTTTCAAAAATGAATTTGTTACAAAAAAAATCAAAAAGTGACTCTTTTTGGGGGGGGGGGGGGGGGCTAAGATATTTACTTACACGTTTATCACTTTTAGCAGTGTTTTATGTAACTTTTATGAAGTGTTTTATGTCAAATGGTTTCCTGTAAAATGACACATAAATTGTGTATTTAGACCACTGTATGTGTTTATGCGAAGCTTTTCAATTTGTGTAGACCAAATCCAGACGGGAATCCCTAAAAATTGTCCCAGAGCTAAGGAGGTTAAATTTGGGCCTAAATATTTTAGCAACTGCATAGCAACACAGTTTGGAGTTTTGTATGACCACCAATCACATGTTCTTTAAAACTTTTGTGAAGATGTTAACAGTCAAAAGTGATTGTGAATTATAAAGTAAACTGCATCAATGTATTCATTATTTCAGCTCTTCCGGCACAAACGGGACACACTTCAGCTCCACACTGTCAGACCGGAGATTTGCAATTTTTGGAAGAATAATCCAATTGGAAACCTAAAGTAAATGTGAAGCTGACAAAAGTTGAGTCACATGGCAGAGCGATCGAGCTGGTCTGGTAAAAATATCCTCCGTAAATCCATTTCTCTCAGCCCTCCAGAGCTCGACGGCCGCTCTGCGTGTGTGTTTTCTGCTTGAGTTTCCCTGAAAGCTCTCGATTCACATGATGACTCATTCAGCATGAGCCAAACGACCAATTTATCTGCACAAACTGGCTGAGATCTTGCGTTAAGATGCGGCTCCTTTGCCTGCATTAGGATGTGTGTGTTGATGAGCGTTTTCCCAGCAGCATCGGGGCTTTTGCTCGACTGTGCAGGCTGCTCGTTTGCATCACGTCTCCATTGCCCGTAAACAAAGGCAAAAATAGTCTTAATTTAAGCATCAAGTGTGCAAAGTTCTGCCTCTCTGTCCCAGTTGGACAAATATTGACTGTTTTGGAGCAGATGGCCGGGGTGTTAGAGAGGCAAAGTCAGGGATCAGGACTGACATCTGGTCTCGGCGCTCCGAGAACACGGTTTGTATGTCAGTCTGGCTCACTTAAAGAACCGACTCACTTCACCAAGCCAACGCAAGAGGACACACACTGCTGAAATCACCTTCTCAGTCAATGCTTGTCTCTTGTTTTCCAGCAAAATATCAGTAAGGTTCCATTCATTAATGTTAGTTCATGTCCTTTAAGCTTTCAACACAAATATCTTCATTTGTGTTCTGGAGATGACGAAGGTCTTGCGGGTGTCCAACGACACGAGGGTGAGTAATTAATGAAATCATTTTCATTTTTGGCTGAACTAACCCTTAAAACTGTGTTCTGAAGATGAACGGAGGTCTTACGGGTGTGGAACGAGTCATTAATGACATCAATTTCATTTTTGGTGAACTAACCCTTTAAGTTAGCCTAGAAATCTAGACGCACCCTAGCGGCAGCAAATCTAATCTGCCCGCGAGTGTCGTCTAGGAACTCTCAATACCCTTCTGAGCTGTAATCGCCTAACTCTTGCCGGGCCAATCACATCGTGTATAGAGTCGGTGGGCGGGGCCATAATGACGACTGCCGAGTTGCGTTTGCGTGCTTCTAGTAAACACAGAAACTGGCGAACGGCGGTCTTTCGAATCAGCTCTGACCGCGACTCTGGAAGACTTGAGTTAAGCTTTTCTCTGTGAAAAGAACAAAGAACGGCACTGAAGTCATTCTTAAGAAGGGAAGATGTGTTCGGAGTTTAGCCGACCGGATACGGCGAATGTTTAATCTGTCAGCGAGCTCTGCTTCAGCTTTGTTGCTCTGGTTGGTGTAGCGCTATCCTATCACGTGCAGAGGGAGTTTGAAAGACAACCGTTTATCCGCCCCTCGGATTGAGCCGTCAATGGAGAGTTTCCAGACCAAACATCTTGATGTGGGTCTGGCTTGTCAGGCTACCTTTAAGTCACTTGTATTAGTCAGTTTGCATGCAGACAGTGATCTCTCGTCCTGTAGGTGACGGGTTAGCGTCCTCCACCCGATCTGAGGGGCTTTATTTAGCGTGCAGTGAGGTTTGGATTTCGAGCCAGAGGTAATGGGATCTCCTCTTCAAAGCCCTGCTCTGATAACCATCCCAGCATCACCACACGCGCTCCAGAGAGACGTCACTCACTTTGGCAGAGTGTTACGATACACACGCCGATCCGTCCCTGCCCAAGGGTTTTGCCATCCTAAAAAAAAATTCCATATCACTTTCCGTAGATAAAATCTAGCACCGGCTGTCTGTCCTGATTGTCCTTTGGCCCATCAGGAGGAGCTGAATGCGGGTCAGTTCACCGTGGCCAAATTTTCTTTCCTTCAATACATAACGACACTTAGCAAATCATGTGCATATTTTGGCCTCCTTAAAATATAGAGGCAGCAGCACATTTATATTGGAAGACAAATATTATGTGCAAAGTCATAAGGACACAATTGACAAACTGAGCATTTGTAAAAACATGTGCTGTCAAATCAATTGCAATTAATCACATCTAACATTAAAAAAAACTGGTAAGAATTTTTTAAAGAAGTCTCTTCTAATGAATAAAACTATTAATGTATTTCATTTCTTTTTTTTACTTTCTTTTCTTTTCTTTTCTTTTCTTTTCTTTTCTTTTCTTTTCTTTTCTTTTTACTACTTCAGTTTACTATTTATTTCAGGCTGTTTTTTCTTTAAGTGCTGTATAGCCCCAAATCTGGCTGCTTCAGTGGTTCTGACTGAGATGACTGAGGTGCTATATAGCACCGTTACCATATACAGAACCTGTTAAGCCCCTGTATGGTTCTTCAGCGGTTCTTCAGGGGTTCTTCAGGGGTCCTTCAGTGGTTCTGACTGGGATGACTGAGGTGCTATATAGCACCGTTACCATATACAGAACCTGTTAAGCCCCTGTATGGTTCTTCAGCGGTTCTTCAGGGGTTCTTCAGGGGTTCTTCAGCGGTTCTTCAGGGGTTCTTTAGCGGTTCTTCAGCGGTTCTTCAGCAGTTCTTCAGCGGTTCTTCAGGGGTCCTTCAGTGGTTCTGACTGGGATGACTGAGGTGCTATATAGCACCGTTACCATATACAGAACCTGTTAAGCCCCTGTATGGTTCTTCAGCGGTTCTTCAGGGGTTCTTCAGGGGTCCTTCAGTGGTTCTGACTGGGATGACTGAGGTGCTATATAGCACCGTTACCATATACAGAACCTGTTAAGCCCCTGTATGGTTCTTCAGCGGTTCTTCAGGGGTTCTTCAAGGGTTCTTCAGCGGTTCTTTAGCGGTTCTTCAGCGGTTCTTCAGCAGTTCTTCAGCGGTTCTTCAGGGGTCCTTCAGTGGTTCTGACTGGGATGACTGAGGTGCTATATAGCACCGTTACCATATACAGAACCTGTTAAGCCCCTGTATGGTTCTTCAGCGGTTCTTCAGCGGTTCTTCAGGGGTTCTTCAGGGGTTCTTCAGCGGTTCTTCAGCGGTTCTTCAGCGGTTCTTCAGCGGTTCTTCAGCGGTTCTTCAGGGGTTCTTCAGTGGTTCTGACTGGGATGACTGAGGTGCTATATAGCACCGTTACCATATACAGAACCTGTTAAGCCCCTGTATGGTTCTTCAGCGGTTCTTCACCAGTTCTTTGGGGTGGTAAAGATGCTATATCCGCACCACTGCTGTACAAAGAACCTTTCAAGCCCCTTTAAAGGTTCATTACACGCCAAAGAACTACTGTTGGTGCCGTTAGCACCATTATTGAAGAAGAAATAAAAAGCGATATGGCACCTAT
Source organism: Pseudorasbora parva (assembly GCF_024679245.1). Lineage (NCBI taxonomy): Eukaryota > Metazoa > Chordata > Actinopteri > Cypriniformes > Gobionidae > Pseudorasbora > Pseudorasbora parva. The sequence goes on from NC_090187.1 coordinate 43,453,509, forward strand.
TATGGGTTCTACATAGCACCCGTTGACGAAGGTGCTGTAGAGCACCTTTAACGATATGGTGCCACCAAAAGTGGTTCCCCTATGATTACAAGCCAAGAACCACTTTTAGTTAGCCTGACGTGTTCATACTCAACTCTAGTCAGAATATGAGTCTGATGCTCCATTGGGCTGTGATTATGGGGCGTGTTTCAACCCAACCAGGAAAGACCTCGATTGGACAGACCAACAACCAATCAGAGCAGCGGAGCGACGAATTGTCAAATGTCAACAGAGCTCAACTGCACTGTGTTGCCAAGTCTGCGTTTTTTCCGCGGGTTGTTTTCTATGTCCGCGGGTTGAAGCGACTATTATGTGATATGTAGAACCATGCGAATTTTAGCAGCAACCTTGCCAAAATAACACACATTTTACCCCCCAAACGCCTTTTTTCCCCCGAAGAAGACCCTGAGAAGATATTGTTTAGGGCTAGTAGTTGGCGGGTTTTGTTGTAAAAACTTGGCAAACCTGTCGGCACGCGCTGGAGTAAACGATCTTAGCCGGTGTTGTAAAAAAATAACATAATTTAATGATATACAGAGTACTTACCCAACATGATCATCATTTCTGAGAGAAATAGTGAAGGTGATGCAGAAACGTACAAGCTCTCCGTTTAGGATTTGAACAAATATAATCCAAGCGCCTTTGATGACGTGATGATTACGGTACTGTTGATCATCTGTCCGTCATCGGCTAAAGCCCGCCCTGATGATCTCATTGGTCAGTTTCTGTCGATCATCTGTCCGTCATCGGCTAAAGCCCGCCCTGATGATCTCATTGGTCAGTTTCTGTCGATCATCTGTCCGTCATCGTCTAAAGCCCGCCCTGATGATCTCATTGGTTAGTTTCTGTTGATCATCTGTCCGTCATCGGCTAAAGCCCGCCCTGATGATATCATTGGTCAGTTTCTGTTGATCATCTGTCCGTCATCGGCTAAAGCCCGCCGTGATGATCTCATTGGTCAGTTTCTGTTCAGAGATAATTACTCCTCTATGGAGCGAGGCCAGACCGAACCGCCCGACCTTAAAAATTAGTGGGCGGGGCTAAGTTCAGCTGGCATCCAGGCTAACTTTTAGTGCCAAATTGCACCATTTTTTTTTTTTGAGTGCATCAACATTCTTCATGCTTTTAAAGTTTGCTTTTTTAATGATCCACAATGTACCACTGTAACACATTTAGCACACCGACTGATGTGAGTGATATCTGCACTGGGATTCAATCTCAGTCTGATGAATCAACTCCTGTAGTACAGAAAGAAATCAATCAATACCAATCAGCAGAGGGTTGTTCCATTTACTCCCTCAGTAAATACAGATTCGCGGTCACTAGAGAAAAGCATTCACGTCCCTGACTCGGTGTCCTCTATTAGTGTGCAGTGAATTACAGTCGGGCTCATATTGCTGTCGCTCTTAACCTTTCGACGGCGTAAAGACTTGGATAGCAGCGCTGGGACAATAGAGTCATGTTTAATGAGCTTCACGTCTGCATTAATTATACCGTTCTGCTGTTATGATGCAGCTCACGCCACAGAGAAAACATAAAACACACAGATCATCAGACAACAGGCATCAGTCGGCTCGTCTCCAGCACAGAGATGAGGCTGAATAGTGAAAGATGGAGTATCCGTTTATCAGAAGTCCCCGAGGAGATTTTTCCATGTTCTGTAAGAGATTTGATCTGAATGCAAAGGCAAACTGAATTAAAATCTTCTCCGGACAGGATATGAATGACTCTTAATGGTGTCGCTCCTGAAAGCCACAGGCAGGGTTTCCAGGACGTCTCAGATTTACATTGAGCACAAATGAGCCAAATTCTCATTCAAATTGAGATGGATTGAATCTAATATAGTTTTCTCCCCCAAGACAGCCTGTCTCCATCTCAGCACCTTTTAATAATCAGAAAAATGTCGACCGATCCTTCTCTCTGACCGACCTTCAGCCGCCACGACAAAGCGATAAAACCGCATCTTCAGTCTGTCTGAGACACACACACGCACCAAACGTATAATTAAAGTCTCAAAAACGCTTGTAGCAAAAGGCACTTTGTGGCTTCATTTCGGCTGTTTGCCATTTGCTGTCTGTCCAAATGAAGCACTGTGTGAATGGGCTTTACAGACGCAGTCATTTTCAGACACTTTTATCCAGAAACACAGCATTTCATCGAGTGTAGAAGAGCTGTTCATACTGACACCCGCACGTCTTTATGCTGTTTGAGCAGGATTCATCTATTCAGTCACCAATGCCATTTATCTGAACGCCACAGCAGTTTGGAGAAGTAAATGGCTGTTAATGATATTTTAAACTGCTTTTTATTTTTATATATTCAGTTCAGCTAGTTGTTATTAATTGCTATTAATATATATATATATATATATATATATATATATATATATATATATATATATATATATATATATATATATATATATATACAATTTTGTGTATATTTTATATAATTTAATTATACATTGGAGAAAATCTAATATTTTATCATTTTAATTTAATATTTATAATTTGATATTTAAATATTAAATTGGCTTTTATTTTTATATTTTCAGTTCATTGTAATTCTTAACATTAATTGTTTATATATATATATATATATATATATATATATATATATATATATATATATACATTATAATTGTTAATATTGTTTATTTTATTTATGTTTTTATATATTTTGTATAGACACACACGCACACGCGCGCGCACACACACACACACACACACACACACACACACACACACACACACACACACACACACACACACACACAAGCACACAAGCACACACACACACACACACACACACACACACACACACACACACACACACATATTAATAATAATAATAATAATAATAATAATAATAATTATTATTATTATTATTATTATTATTATTATTATTATTATTATTATTATTATTATTACATTAAGTTGCCAAGTCAAAATTTATCATTTCCTTTTTCTTCACAGCTTAATATCAATTAGTGAAAACAATTAGTTATAGTTTCAGTTAACAATAACTGTGTTAAGGACAACTGTGTGTGTGTGTGTGTGTGTGTGTGTGTGTGTGTGTGTGTGTGTGTGTGTGTGTGTGTGTGTGTGTGTGTGTGTGTGTGTGTGTGTGTGTGTGTGTGTGTGTGTGTGTGCATGTGTGCGTGTGTGTGTGTGTGTTTAATGTAGGACGCTAATGACTTGTGATGTGGTTCTGTCGTGTTTGGCAGCCGTTCTGTTGGCACGCTATAACATCGCTTTCAACAACTGTTGTGATCATGTTATTTTTCTGCTGTAAAACTTGCAACTTTAACTCCCTCCACATTTTCTAAGTGGGAGTTAAAAAAAATGCTGGAACTTGCAGAAATTCCCACAATTACACAGTGACATTTTCAAAATATTAAAAATAATCTCAGCCAGGATTTCATTCATGGCACGTCATGAACATCGGCACCGGCTGACATTGTGGTCTTATTAACCCATCGTCAGCGGTCAGACATAACCCGTGACATTTCTCAAAATATCGCTATTGCCTAGTGAGCAATAATGGCAAAAGTGACATTCTGTGCAGCATTATAGTCCTAAAACGGCACTAAATGTGTCAGGACTGCACCTTATGCCCAGGATTTATGTCAGAAGGCATGTGGTGAAAAACTTACAATGGACAGCACTCAAAATCCCTTCAGTCTATTTCCAGATGAAGCGAGGAGCTGTTTCAGTCACGCAAGCCCTGTGGGAGAACACAGCAACAGCGCTTCTGACGGACTCGCTAAAAGAGAGATTCGGCCTGCTAATTGCTGTTGTCACCATATCATGCTGTCTTTTAAAAGGCAATTTTGTTTCCCTTTGCACGTCACAGCACTGGTACTATTGTGCACTTCTTTATGCCCCACGTCGGCCAACCTGAGTGACAGGTAAAGTCCTCCGACTGGCTAAACAATAGCGTCACGCAGGCTTTGTGTGCTGTTTACAGACCCTGGCAGGCGTGAGATCTCAGCACAACTGGTTTAGCCATGTGTCAGACACTGAAGGATCTTCCTCACTGTTTTTGTACAAATATAATTCTTAAGACATGAGAAGCAAAGTGACTGAAGATATTAAATCTTGTTTTCTGGAAAAAAAAAAGCTAGTGTTGCTCTAAAACAATCACAACCTTCGCATTTAGAAGATACACTATATTGCCAAAGTTTTGGGATGCCTGTATTCTTAATCCGTAGGGTTTAATATGGAGTCGGCCCACCCTCTCTAACAGCTCCAGCTCTTCTGGGAAGGCTTTCCTCAAGGTTTAGGAGTGTGTTTATGGGGATTTTTGCCCATTCTTCTAGAAGCTCATTTGTGAGGTCAGGCACTGATGTTGGACGAGAAGGCCTGGCTCTCAGTCTCCGCTCTAATTCATCCCAAAGCTGTTCTATCGGGTTGAGCTCAGGACTCTGTGCAGGCCAGTCAAGTTCCTCCACACCAAACTCCTCATCCATGTCTTTATGGACCGATGCTTGGACGTGCACTGGAGCGCAGTCATGCTGGGACAGGAAGGGGCCGTCCCCAAACTGTTACCAAAGTTAGGAGCATGAAATTGTCCAAAATGTCTTGGTATGATGAAGTATTAAGAGTTCCTTGCACTGATACTATGAGGCCAAGCCCAACCCCCGAAAAACAACCCCACCCCATAACCCCCCCTCCACTAAACTTTACACTTGGCACAGTGCAGTCAGGCAAGTCCCGTTCTCCTGGCAACCGCCAAACCCAGACCCATCCATAGGATTTCAAGACAGAGAAGCGTGATTGGTCCCTCCAGAGAGGAACAACCAGTTGTTGTACATTAGCTAGCTAAAGTAAAACAAGCTTCTTAAATATTCTTAAACTTGTAGTTTATTAAGTTGGTTGGCACTTGTTGTGCATTAATTCCAGCTCGTTCCCCGTCCTTGTTCGTCCTCTGCGAGGACTAAACTTTTCCCGAGCTCAGATAACCTATTTCTGGCTTTTGTGATGAGATGCGCTGGTTTGATGTGATCTCGGCGCCTGTGAACGCGGTGACATGTGTCTGCGCTGTGACTGACATGTTTTGCCAGGAGATGACAGATACCTCCACCAGCGCGCTCAAACCCGAGCAGCCTTGGGGATCGAACACGCTGGCGCACACATGCTGTTTGTCACGGCGACACCCCGCGCTTTAGCATGACTAATGGAGTCGGCCTTGAGAACGCTTCCTTGAATGCTTCAGACGGATCTGCGGAGATGCACAAACGTACGTGACCCTGAAAGACCCTCTTAAACCAATTTCTCATTTATTCCTTTAAACTCATTACAAGGCCAGAGGAAGCAGCTTTCATTAAATATTAATGCAGCCCAAAGATTATATAAGCTTTTATACACGACTCCAGCAATTCACTGCAACAAGACAGATACGATTTCTCATCACTAGCAGCCTCTGCTAACTAGGACAAATAACAATTAAATCTGAGCTGTTATGTCCATTTTATGCATGGCTTGGTTTCTAAGAATGTGGCATTGTGCTACGTAGCCCCGCCCACCTTCAAATCTCATTGGTCCAAAATTCTGCTACACATGACTCAAATGTTTTATTGTGTTTTATTGGTGATTGTAATGCAATGAAATATATTTCCAGGCTTTCATACAAATAAATTATGACTGATGTTATAGTCGATGTGAGCTTTTTGCTTTCCTATGCATTTTTAATTTAGCCTTTTTTTTTCTCAAAAAATGTTCATCTCAGCCAACTTTATTTTTTGTTCTTCCCTCATATTAAAACATTAAAACAAATAAATAAATAAGCATTTCCATCACATTTCGATGGTTTAATCGAACTTGTAGGTTCATTAAAACATAACGTGTACTGTTTTGATTAGATAGGTTATTTTAGTATTATTTATATAGTTTTATCATATTTATTAAAGCTTTGAATTAACTTTGATTTTAATATTTTTAGTTTATGTTTTAATTAATTTTTTCGGTTTTAATTTTAGTACTTTATTATCTTATATATTTATTTCAGCTAAAATAAAATAAAAATCATGATTAGATGAAAAATTAAAACTTACAAAACTGCACTAAAATGTAAAAAAATAAAATAAATTAAAGCTAAATATAAATATTACAAAAATAAAATTTACAGAAGCAAATACTTACTATTATTATACTACTATTATTACTGTAACTTTAATTTAAGTTTAAAAGTTACAATTTTTAATCTACTCATTTTTTTATTTCAGCTAATATATCTAGTATTTAATTTTAAGTTTTTAAAAAATATTTTAAATTAATGTCCTTTTCATAGTTTCAGCTTTCATTCATTAATTTTTTATTTCAGCTAAAATAAAATAAAAATAATTATTAGATAAAAATTAAAAATGTAAACTTAAAAAAACTTTAAACAAATAAAATAAATAAAACTGAAATTATTTTTTAAAGCTAATATTCTTTTATTTTCATTAGCGTTAATTTAGGCCTTTTTATTTCATTTATTTCATTTTAGTGCAAATGTAAGTTTTTGAAGTTAAAGTTTTTCATTTTTATATTTGTATTGTAACTTTATTAATAGTAAACATTTTATTTTTTCATTTAAATGTAAAGCAACATGTCCAGACTGAGAATGTGGGTGAAATGTGCTTAATCGTTATAATAAGTGACGGCACTGTGCACAAAAATCTTAATGGACCTAAAAAAAGGATTAATTTTATGTTAACTGTGATTGAACCTGCAGCTAATCTGAGGTCAGTTGCATTAACACAAACACTAAGTTAAGACTTAACTTTTCGGGTTGAAATTAGGCCAGTCTACGTTTGATTTAAATAAGTTATGACCAGTCTTCAAGAAGAAAATTAGATGACTTATCTAAGCATTTTATGCAACCGGCCACAGATTGCATTACATGCAAATTTAAAACCTCATGTCATCTTATGTTTTCTTAGACTTGTGCATTGGTCAGCCCTGCGTTTGGGGTCAAATCAATGTCCAGGACGTGTCTGACCTGACTGATTCCCAGAAGAGGACGAGGGGAAGCCAGCGTGGTGTTTATTTATAGAGAATAATGGGACTAATTGGTAAATTAGTGCTTTGATTGATTCTCTATTGAGTGTGGGAAGCCATGGCCTGGACCCGGGAGTGAAGGATGTCTTTAAATAGAGCCTGTGACAGGAGGGTGGATACCAGAGACACACTACAGTCCCATAGAGAACAGATCATTGCTCCAGACCACCTTCAGGAGAAGACAGAAGACAAGCTGTCAACCAACCGTTTGACCTATAATGCACAGAGCAGCTCACAAAAGCCTGTCACAGGTTTATATTTCACCCAGAATTAAGAGATTTGTTTTGCATTATGACAGTATTTTCCTAATTACCGGGATGTCTTTAAAAGTGATGCTATTATTGTAAATGACTTCAGTTTTTCTCTTTCAGATGAACTGTCGAAGCAGAACAACAGCTGGAAGAGAATCTCATTTCACGTTAGTTAAACTGATTATGTTAACGCAAGAGTGTATGTTGAAATGTCCCTATTATGCTATAAAGGAGATTGTTTCCGAGGCCTGTTTACATGCATCCAAACAATAACTTTCTCATAATATGCATGCACATCACATTTCTCAGATTCTGAAAATGGTTTGTTAGATTAGAAGATTCAGTCTCTTTAAACCCCGCCTTTCTGAAAGACTGCTCTGATTGGTCAGACAGGCCAGTCTGTTGTGATTCCTCCGCTCATCTTCACACACAGATGAAGATATTAGTGTTGAAATCCGATGGCTCAGAAAGGCCTTCATTGACACCAATGTCATTTCCTCTCTCAAGACCCATAAAGGCACTAAAGACGTCGTTACAAAGCCCATCTCACTACAGCGGCTCTACAATCATTTTATGAAGCGGCGAGATTAGTTTTTGTGCGCAAAAAAACGAAATAACGACTTATATAGTGATGGAATGATTTAAAAAAAAGAAGCTTCAAACCGTTATGAATCAGTGAATCGATTCATGATTCGGATCGCGTGTCGAACTGCTGAAATCACATGACTTTGGATATCCGAATCATGAATCGATTCACTGATTCATAACGCTCCGAAGCTTTGTTTTGAAATCATCCCATCACTATATAAGTCGTTATTTCGGGGGGGGTTTGTGCACAAAAACTATTCTCGTGTCTTCATAAATGATTGTCGAGCCGCTGTAGTGAGTTTTAATTACTGTTTTAATTATCCTTGTTTTTAATTTTTAATTGTTATACATGGTATTCATATTTCTCATGCATATGTTACCACTATTTTAATTAATTTCTATGCAAAGCACTTTAAATTTAGCCTGACAAGCCAGACCCACATCAAGATGTTTGGTCTGGAAACTCACCATCGACAGCTCAATCTGAGGGGCGGATAAACGATTGCCTTTAAATTCCCTCTGCACGCGATAGGATAGCGCTACTGTAACCCCTACTGTTCGGACCGGGATTCGAACCCATGTCCACCTGCATGAGAGTCAGACGCTCTAACAAGAAGGCTAAAGGCTGCAACCCCTAGCGTCGGTCGCTAGAGCGTCTCTTGAGGTCAGAGGAGTGAGGTTTACTCGCACAGCAACTACTATAGCTGGCCTCTGTTACACTACAACCAACCAGAGCAACGAAGGTAAAGCGGAGCTGACAGATTAAACATTCACCGTATCCGGTCGGCAAAACTACGAACACATCTTCCCTTCTTAAGAAGTGCCGTTCTTTATTCTTTTCTCAGAGAAAAGCTCTGAGCGTTCTGGCGCAATATGGCTGCCGTCGCATCATCCAGGTGGTGCTGCACATTGGTGGTGGTTGAGGAAATTCCCCCCTTTAATGTAAAGCGCTTTGAGTGCCTTGAAAAGCGCTATATAAATCGAACACATTATCATTATGTTAAGCCCCGCCCACCGACTCTATACACGATGTGATTGGCCCGACCAGAGTTTGTTTTTTACAGCTCAGAAGGGTATTGAGAGTTGTTAGATGACACTCGCTGCAGATTAGATTTGCTGCCGCTAGGGTGCGTCTAGATTTCTAGGCTACTTTAAATTGCCATTGGGTACAAAATGTGCTATACAAATAAACTTGCCTTACATTTTATGGGTCTTGGTGTCAATGAAGGCCTTTCTGAGCCATCGGATTTCAACACTAATATCTTCCTCTGTGTGTGAAGATGAACGGAGGTCTGACGGGTGTCCAACCACAGGAGGAATTAATTCATTTTTGGGTGAACTAACCCTTTAATGTATCAGTGGCAGGGCAGGCCGAATCGCACGGCTCAGGTAATGCATTAATACCCATAACTGTCACGAAGGATGATAAATGTCAAAGTGCATGAGTCATCTGCGCTTTAATAAGATCCAGCCTCATCCGGATGTTCAGCGGCGCTCTGAACTCAAACACGGTGACTCACAAAGAGTCTCATTCACACCTGAAGCGCCAGCGCATCCATTAATAGCCCAACGGAATCGCACCTTTATTTGGGAGTGCAAATTAACCTGCCATTTACAAAAGCATGCTGTTTAAATGCAACTTTGTGTGCGTCACTGTCTCTGTGTGTTTAATTACGTGCTTCTGTTTGTTTCACACACCTAAATATAGCGTCTAATTCGATAATTGCCATTTACCCACCAATGTTAGTGAGCCGTATCGCTCCTGCACCTCACAGCACGCAGGGCTCTTATTACATTTCTTTGACGGCCTTAAATATAAACAGCCGGCCTTACGCGCGCACGCAGCGGATGCCATGTTTCCTGCTCCTAAATTAAATTACTCTGGCCGGCCCAGATGAGGCGACTGTTTGTCTGCACTTGAGGAAGGGAGGGAATGGAGACTTATGGATCTAAATGGATTTCAAATAGAATTTAGAGCCGGGCTTGGTTTTCTCAGACGCAGGTCACCGTCTTTAACAACATTGAGTCAGTGGTTTTACCGTATATATGAAATCACATGAATATCTGCGGCGTG